>NW_027046787.1:0-20762 GCF_025399875.1 Dalotia coriaria | reverse complement strand
TAATCGAGACTTTATATTTTTATATTTTTGACTTGATAATGAAATGATAAAACCTTAAAATGCTTTTTTTTTTTTGAAAATTTGCTTTAAATTTTAAAGAAAACAGCACGTTTTGACTTTAATCAGCGTTTAACGCGTTTTAAAAAGCATAAAAACGACGAAATTTTATTATTCGTTTTATTAATATTATCTATTGAACGATTCAAGATCAAAATGCTTGAAATGTTTTTAGCAAAAAGCAGTTGAGTTAACGCGTTTAACGCAAAACAGCATAAAACAAGAATTTTATTATTCGTTTTATTAATATGTTTATTTGAACGATTCAAGATCTAAATTTAAAATGCTTATTTACAAAACAGCAGTGAGTTTAATCGCGTTTTAACCGTAAAGCATAAAACGAAAATTTTTATACGTTTTTATAATATTGCGTTATTTGAACGATCACGATTAAAATGCTTGAAAATGTATTTTAGCAAAAAGACGTTTTGAGCTTTATTCTGCGTTTTAACGCAAACAAAACATAAAAACGACGAATTTTTATTATTCGTTTTATTATATTGCGTCTATTTGAACGATTTCAACGATCTAAAATGCTTGAAAATGCTTATTTAAAAACAGCACTGTTTTGAGTTTATCTGCGTTTTAACGGGGTAAACAGCATAAAACGACGAATTTTTATTATTCGTTTTTATTAATATTTTTTTCCCTTTTTTAAACGTTTTCCCAAAACGATCAAAAAATCCCGGAAAATGTTTTTTTTAAAATAAAACAGCACGTTTTGAGCTTTAACCCGGGCCAAAAACCCCAAAACAGCACCACAAAATTTTTCCCTTTTCCGTTTTGGAAATTAGGGGGTCTATTTGGAAGATTTCAACATCAAAAAACGTTTTTTGAAAATGCTTATTTTAGCAAAACAGCACTTTTTGAGTTTTAACCGTTTTTAAAACGCGAAAACAGCATAAAAAAACCAAAATTTTTAAATTATTCCGTTTTTTTTTTTGGGTTTCCTTTACCAAAACGTTTTCCCCAAGGGATTTAAAACCGGAAAATGTTTTTTTTAAACAAAAAACGTTTTGTTTTTTAAAATTCGCTTTAAACCCCAAAAACCGCAAAAAAACCCCCAAAAATTTTATTTTTTTGTTTTTAAAAATTACTCCCTTATTTAAACGATTCTAAAGGGGATCAAAAAATTGCCAAAAAATCCCTTTTCCCAAAAACAGAAACCGTTTTGAGTTTATTCTCCCTTTAAGGGAAAAAGCTAAAAAACCCACCAAATTTTTTTATTAACGTTTTTTTTTTATTCCCCTTTTTTAAAAACGTTTTTAAAAGTTTCAAAATGCTTGGAAATCCCATTTTACAAACAGAATTTTTTTGGTTTTAATCTGCTTTTTAAACCAAAAGGCAAAAAAAACGACAAAATTTTTTATTCGTTTTTTTAATATTGTTTCTATTTGAACGGTTTTCCCAACCCATCTAAAATGCTTGAAAATGTTTTTTGGCCATCCCGTTTGGAGTTTAATCTGCTTTTTAAAACCGAAAACAGCAAAAAAACGACAAAATTTTTTATTATTCGTTTTTAAAAATATTGCGTTTTATTTAAAAGGGGGGTTTTCCCAACGATTTTAAATGTTTTTAAAAGGGTTTTAAAACAGCACTTTTTTGGTTTTCCCCCGCTTTTTAAGCGAAAAAACAGTAAAAACACAAAATTTTTTATTATCTTTTTTTTTAAATTTGCTTCTTTTTTTGAACGTTTTCCCCGATCTAAAATCCCGGAAAATTTTATTTTAAAAAACAGCACTTTTTTGAGTTTTTAATTCGGTTTTAACCGTAAACGGGCAAAAAGACGAATTTTTATTTTTCGTTTTAATTTTTGGGTTTCTTTTTAAACGATTTCAAAGGGGTTTCAAAATGCTTAAAAATGTTTATTTTGGAAAAACAGACGTTTTGAGTTTTAATTGCTTTTTAAGGGTAAAAAATAAAACAAGAATTTTTTTATTTTTTTTTTATTAATATTGCCTATTTGAACGATTTAAAGGGATCTAAAATTTTGAAAATTTTATTTTAGCAAAACAGCACTTTTTTGAGTTTTTAATCTGCTTTTTTAACGGGGAAAACGGCAAAAAAAAACGACGAATTTTTTATTATTCGTTTTTTTTAAATTTTGTTCATTTAAAGGGATTTAAACGATCTAAAATGCTTGTGTTTTTTTTCCCAAAACAGCACTTTTTTGGTTTTTCCCCGGGTTTTAACGCGAAAACAGCTTTAAAAAACGACAAATTTTTATTATTCGTTTTTTTAATATTGCTTCTTTTTTGGAAACGATTTCAACGATCTAAAATGTTTTTGAAAATGCTTTTTTTTGGCAAAACGAAAAATGCTTATTTTAGCAAAACAGCGTTTTTGAGTTTTAATCTACGTTTTAATGTCGTTACGTAAAACCTGGGACGAATTTTGCTTGCCCGTTTTATTAATACGTGCCTATTCGTCCATTTCACCGACTAAAATACTTGCCAATTTAGCAAAACAGCACGTTTTGAGCTTTAATCGTCAGCGTTTAACGCGTAAAACAGCATAAAACGACGAAATTTTATTTGTTTTTATTAATATTGCGTCTATTTGAACGATTTTCAACGCATTCAAAAATGCTTGAAAATGCTTATTTTAGCAAAAACAGCACGTTTTTGAGTTTTGGCCCTTGCGTTTTAATGTAAAACAGCATAAAAATCGTAAATTTTTATTCGTTTTTATTAATATTGCGTCTATTTGAACGATTTACCACCTAAAAATAAGCCGGGTACGTTATTGCAAAACAGCATCAGTTTTGAGCTTTAATCTGCGTTTAACGCGTAAACAGCATAAAAATGACGAATTTTTATTATTCCGTTTTTATTAATATTGTCGTATTTCCAACGATTTCAACGATCTAAATGCTTGAAAAATGCTTATTTTAGCAAAACAGTTATCGTTTTGAGCTGGCCCTGCGTTTTAACGCGTAGCAGCATAAAAATCTACTTTAAAATTTTACATTCGTTTTTATTTTTATTGCGTCTATTTGAACGATTTCAACGATCTAAAATGCTTGAAATTGCTGATTTTAAAGCAAACAGCACGTTTTGAGCTTTTAATCTGCGTTTAACGCGTAAAGTTCGTTACAAAAACGACGAAATTTTTAATATCTTCGTTTTTATTAATATTGCTTCTATTTGAACGATTTCAACGATCTAAAAATGCTTGAAAATGCTTATTTGCGCAACAGCATCGTTTTGAGTTTAATCTGCGTTTTAAACGCAAACAGCATAAAAACGACGAATTTTTTATTATTCGTTTTTATTAATATTGCTTCTATTTGAACGATTTCCCCAACGATTCAAAATGCTTGAAAAATGCTTATTTTGTGCAAAAAAAAACAGTTAATGTTTTGAGCTTATTCTGCGTTTTAACGCGTAAAAACAGCATAAAACGACGAAATTCTTTTTATTGCCTGTTTTTATTTTATTGCGTTTGGTTTGAACGATTTCAACGATCTAAAAGCTGAAATGCTTTATTTTAGCAAAACAGCACGTTTTGAGTTTTAATCTGCGTTTTAACGCGCAAAACAGCATAAAACAATTTTAAATTTTTTATTATTCGTTTTTATTACTATTGCGTCTATTTGAACGCCCTTAACGATTAAAATGCTTGAAAATGCTTATTTTGTGCCAAAACAGCACGTGATTTGTTTTAAACGCGTTTTAACGCGTAAAACAGCATAAAAACGACGAAATTTTTATTATTCGTTTTTATTAATATTGCGCTATTTGAAACGATCTCAACGATCTAAAATGCTTCAAATTGCTTATTTTAGCAAAAACAGCACGTTTTGAGCTTTAATCCGCGTTTCTTTAGCGTAAAACAGCATAAAAAACGACGAAATTTTATTATTCGTTTTTATTAATATTGCTTCTATTTGAACGATTTCAACGATCTAAAATAAGCGAAAATGCTTATTTTAGCAAACAGCACGTTTTGAGCTTTAATCTGCGTTTTAACGCGTAAACAGCATAAAACGACGCATTTTATTATCTGTTTTTTAATATTGCTTCATTGAACGATTTCAAATTGATCTAAAATGCTTGAAAATGCTTTATTTTAAAGCAAAACAGCAATACGAGCTTTTAATCTGCGTTTTAACGGGCAAAACAGCATAAAACGACGAAATTTTTTTATTAGTTCGTTTTTATTAATATTTGGCGCAGGCTCCTATTTTAACGATTTCAACGATCTAAAATGCTTTGAAAACGCTTTTAGCAAAACAGCACGTTTTGAGCTTTAATCTGCGTTTTAACGCGTAAAACAGCATAAAACGACGAATTTTTATTATTCGTTTTTTATTAATATTGCTTCTATTTGAACGATTTCAACGATCTAAATGTGTTTCTGGAAATGCTTTATTTTAGCAAAAACAGCACGTTTTGAGCTTTAATCTGCGTTTTAACGCGTAAAACAGCATGTTCACAATTTTTTATTATTCGTTTTATTAATATTGCGTCTATTTGAACGATTTCAACCATCTAAAATTTCATTTTGCTTTTTAGCAAAACAGCACGTTTTGAGTTTCTGAACCGCTGTTTTAACGTAAAACAGCATGTAAAAACGACGAAATTTTATTATTCGCTTTTATTAAATATTATTTCTATTTGAAGGATTTCAACGATCTAAAATGTTGTTTTATTTTAAAGCAAAACAGCACGTTTTGAGCTTTAATCTGCGTTTTAACGCGTAAACAGCATAAAAACGTGACAAATTTTTATTATTCGTTTTTATTAATATTGCTTCTATTTGAACGATTTCAACGATCTTAAAATGCTTGAAAAATGTTTATTTTAGCAAAACAGTTAACGTTTGTGCTTTAATCTGCGTTTTAACGCGTAAAACAAAAAAAACGACGAAATTTTTATTATTCCGCTTTTATTAATATTGCTTCTATTTGAAGCGGATTTCTAACGATCTAAAAATGCTTGAAAATGCTTATTTTGTGCTAAAAACAGCACGTTTTTTGAGCCAAATCTGCGTTTTAACGCGTAAAACAGGCGTACCGACGAATTTTTATTATTCGTTTATATTGTTTATTTGAACGATTTCCAACGATCTAAAAATGCTTTGTGCAACAATATTTTAAAGCAAAACGCACGTTTCAGCTTTAATCTGCGTTTTAACGCGTAAAACAGCATAAAACGACGGAAATTTTTATTATCTGTTTTATTAAATATTGCGTCTATTTGAACGTGATTTCAACGATCTAAAATGCTTGAAAATGCTATTCAGCAAAACAGCACGTTTTGAGCTTTAATCTGCGTTTTAACGCGTAAAACAGCATAAAACGACGAAATTTTTATTATTCGTTTTTATTAATATTGCGTCTATTTGAACGATTTCAACGATCACAAAATGCTTGAAAATGCTTATTTTAGCAGCAAACAGCACGTTTTGATCTGCGTTTTAACGCGTAAAACAGCATAAAACGACGAATTTTTATTATTCGTTTTTATTAATATTGCTTCTATTTGAACGATTTCAACGATCTAAAATGCTTGAAAAATGCTTATTTTAGCAAAACAGCGTTTTGAGCTTTAATCTGCGTTTTAACGCGTAAAACAGCATAAAACGACAGATTTACATTATTCGTTTTTTATTAATGCGTCTGTTGAACGATTTCAACCATCTAAAATACTTAATGCTTATTTTAGCAAAACAGCGTTTGAGCTTTAATCCAGCGTTTTAACGCGTAAACAACATAAAACGACAGAGAATTTTATTATTCGCTTTTTATTAATATTGCTTCTATTTGAAGGATTTCAACGATCTAAAAATGCTTGAAAATGCTTATTTTTAGCAAAACAGCACGTTTTGAGCTTTAATCTGCGTTTTTAACGCGTACAAACAGCATAAAAACGGCAATTTACTTTTTATTCGTTTTTTATTAACTATTTGCTTCTATTTGAACGATTTCAGCGATCTAAAATGCTTGAAAATGCTTATTTTAACCAAAACAGCACGTTTTGTGCTTTTAATCTGCGTTTTAACGCGTAAAACATCAGAACGACGAAATTTTATTATTCGCTTTTTATTAATATTGAAAGCCTTCTATTTGAAGGATTTCAACGATCTAAAATGCTTTGAAAATGAAATTTTAGCAAAACAGCACGTTTTGAGCTTTTAATCTGCATTTTTAACGCGTAAAACAGCTTTACGCTTAGCGGGTACATTATTCGTTTTTTTTTTATTAATATTGCTTCTATTTGAACGATTTAACGATCTAAAATGCTTGAAAGTAAAGCATTTACAGCAAAACAGCACGTTTTGAGCTTTAATCTGCGTTTAACGCGTAAAACGAAAAAGCATGAAAACGACAGGGGTATTATTCGTTTTTATTATGTGCGTCTATTTGAACGATTTCAACGATCTAAAATGCTTGAAAATGCTTATTTTAGCTAAAACAGCACGTTTTGAGCTTTAATCTGCGTTTTAACGTGTAAACAGCATAAACGACGAAATTTTATTATTATTCGTTTTTTATTAATATTTGCTTCTATTTGAACGATTTCAACGTCTAAAAATGCTTGAAATGCTTATTTTAAGCAAAACAGCACGTTTTGAAAATGTCTGCGTTTAACGCGTAAAACAGCATAAAAACGACGAATTTTTATTATTCGTTTTTTATTAATATTTAATATTTGAAAGACGACCAACGATCTAAAATGCTTGAAAATACTTATTTTAGCAAAACAGCACGTTTTGAAGGCTTTAATCTGCGTTTTAACGCGTAAAACAGCATAAAACGACGAATTTTTATTATTCGTTTTTTATTAATATTGCGTCTATTTGAACGGCTTCAACGATCTAAAATACTTGAAAATGCTTATTTTAGCAAAACAGCGTTTTGAGCTTTAATCCAGCGTTTTAACGCGTAAAACAACGCATAAAACGACAGAATTTTTATGTGTGTTTTTTTTATTAATATTGCGTCTATTTGAACGATTTCAACGATCTAAAATGCTTGAAAATGCTTATTTTAGCAAAACAGCACGTTTTGAACCTTAATCTGCGTTTTAACGCGTAAAACAGCATAAAACGACGAATTTTATTATTCGTTTTTTGTGTAGTAGCTTCGTCTAAAATGCTTGAAAAATGCTTATTTTAGCAAAACAGCACGTTTTGAGCTTTAATCTGCTAACGCGTAAAACATCATAAAACGACGAAATTTTCCTTTTTATTAATGTGCTTCTATTTGAACGATTTCAACGATCTAAAATGCTTGAAAATGCTTATTTTAGCAAAACAGCATGTTTTGAGCTTTAATCTGCGTTTTAACGCGTAAAACAGCATAAATTTTTATTATTCGTTTTTTATTATTTAGCTCTGTTGAACGATTTCAACGATCTAAAATGCTTGAAAATGCCTTTATTTAGCGAAAACAGCACGTTTTGCGAGCTTTAATCTGCGTTTTTAACGCGTAAAAACAGCATAAAAACGACGAAATTTTACATTATTCGTTTTTATTAATATTGCGTCTATTTGAGCGATTCCAACGATCTAAAATGCTTGAAAATGCTTATTTTAGCAAACAGCACGTTTGAGCTTTTATTCTGCGTTTTAACGCGTAAAACAGCATAAAACGACAATTTTTATTATTCGTTTTTTATTAATATTGCGTCTATTTGAACGTTTCAACGATCTAAATGCTTGAAAATGCTTATTTTAGCAAAAACAGCACGTTTGAGCTTTTAATCTGCGTTTTAACGCGTAAAACAGCATAAAAACGACGAATTTTTATTATTCGTTTTTATGTATTGCTTCTATTTGAACGATTTCAACGAAATAAAATGCTTGAAAAGTACTTATTTTGACAAAGTAGCACGTTTGGAGCTTTTAATCTGCGTTTTAACGCGTAAAACAGCATAAAAACGACAATTTTTTTTTATTCGTTTTTATTAATATTGCACGTCTATTTGAACGATTTCAACGATCTAAAATATTACCTGAAAATGCTTATTTTAGCAAAACAGCACGTTTTGAGCTTTAATCAGCGTTTAACGCGTAAACAACATAAAAACGACAGAAATTTTTATTATTTAACATTAATATTGCGTCTATTTGAACGATTTCAACGATCTAAAATGCTTGAAAATGCTTATTTTAGCAAAACAGCACGTTTGAGCTTTAATCTGCGTTTTAACGCGTAAAACAGCGCCATTTTTTTATTATTCGTTTTTATTAATATTGCTTCTGAACGATTTCAACGATCTAAAATGCTTGAAAATGCTTATTTTAGCAAAACAGCACGTTTTGAGCAATCACGTTTTAACGCGTAAAACATCATAAAAACGACGAAATTTTTATTATTCGCTTTTTTATTAATATTGCTTCGGCCCCGAGACGATTTCCAACGATCTAAAATGCTTGAAAATGCTTATTTTAGCAAAACAGCACGGTGAGCTTTTAATCACTAACGCGTAAAACAGCATAAAACGACGAAAATTTTATTATTCGTTTTATTAATATTGCGTCTATTTGAACGATTTCAACGATCTAAAATGCTTGAAAATACTTATTTTGTAAAACAGCGTTTGAGCACATTCTGCGTTTTAACGCGTAAAACAACATAAAACGACAGAAATTTTTATTATTCGTTTTTATTTTTATTGCACGTCTATTTGAACGATTTCAACGGTCTAAAATGCTTGAAAATGCTTATTTTTAACAAAACACCACGTTTTGAGCTTTTAATCTGTTTAACGCGTAAAACAACATAAAACGGCAATTTTTATTATTCGTTTTAGTAATATTGCTTCTATTTGAATTGATTTCAACGATCAAAATGCTTGAAAATGCTTATTTTAGCAAAACAGCACGTTTTGAGCTTTAATCACGTTTTAACGCGTAAAACATCATAAAACGACAGAAATTTTTATTATTCGCTTTTATTAATATTGCTTCTATTTGAACGGTAACGATCTAAAATGCTTGAAAATGCTTATTTTAATAAAACAGCATATTTTGAGCTTTAATCTGCGTTTAACGCGTAAGGCGGCATAAAACGACGAATTTTTATTATTCGTTTTTATTAATATTGATTCTATTGAACGATTTCAACGATCTAAAATGCTTGAAAATGCTTATTTTTAGCAAAACAGCACGATTTTGAGCTTTTAATCTGCGTTTTAACGCGTAAAGTGGCCATAAAACGACGAATTTTTTATT
This sequence comes from Dalotia coriaria, assembly GCF_025399875.1. Taxonomy (NCBI): domain Eukaryota; kingdom Metazoa; phylum Arthropoda; class Insecta; order Coleoptera; family Staphylinidae; genus Dalotia; species Dalotia coriaria. Next base: position 11,522 of record NW_027046787.1, on the reverse strand, counting down.
ATTCGTTTTATTAATATTGCGTCTATTTGAACGATTTCAACGATCTAAAATGCTTGAAAATGCTTACAGCAGCAAAACAGCACGTTTGAGCTTTAATCTGCAACGCGTAAAACAACATAAAAATGACGAATTTTTATTATTCATTTTATTAATATTGCTTCTATTTAAACGATTTCAACGATCTAAAATGCTTGAAAAATGCTAATTTTAGCAAAAACAGCATGTTTGAGGTTTAATCTGCGTTTTAACGCGTAAGAGCAGCATAAAACGACGAATTTTTATTATTCGTTTTTATTAATATTGCGTCTATTTGAACGGTTCAACGATCACAAAAATACCTAGAAATTGCTTTATTTTAGCAAAACAGCACGTTTTGAGCTTTAATCAGCGTTTTAACGCGTAAACAACATAAAACGACGAAATTTTTATTTGTTTTTATTAATATTGCGCGTCTATTTGAACGATTTCAACGATCTAAAATGCTTGAAAATGCTTATTTTAGCAAAACAGCGAGCTTTAATCTGCGTTTAACGTAAAGCAGCACGCCAAAACGACGAATTTTTATTATTCGTTTTTTTTATTAATATTTACTTCTATTTGAACGATTTCAACGATCTAAAATGCTTGAAAATGCTTATTTTAGCAAAACAGCACGTTTGAGCTTTAATCTACTTGCAACGCGTAAAACGCATCGCCAAAAACGACGAAATTTTATTATTCGCTTTTGGTAATAGCTTCTATTTGAACGATTTCAACGATCTAAAATGCTTGAAAATGCTTATTTAGCAAAACAGCACGATTTGGTAATCTGCGTTTTTAACGCGTAAAACAACGCAAAAACGACGAAGAGAACATTATTCGTTTTTATTAATAATATTGCACGTCTATTTGAACGATTTCAACGATCTAAAATGCTTGAAAATGCTTATTTTAGCAAAACAGCACGTTTTGAGCTTTTATTCTGCGTTTTACCCCAACGCGTAAAACAGCATAAAACGACAGGAATTTTATTCGTTTTATTTTTATTGCGTCTATTTGAACGTTTCAACGATTACAAATGCTTGAAAATGCTTATTTTAGCAGCAAAACACCACGTTTTGAGCTTTTAATCTGCGTTTTAACGCGTAAAACAGCATAGAAACGGCGGGTACACATTATTCGTTTTTATTAATATTGCTTCTATTTGAACGATTTCAACGATCTAAAATGCTTGAAAATGCTTATTTTAACAAAACAGCACGTTTTGAGCTTTAATCTGCGTTTAGCTTTGCGTAAAACATCATAAAAACGACGAAATTTTTATTATTCGCTTTTATTAATATTGCTTCTATTTGAACGATTTTCAACGTCTAAAATGCTTGAAAATGCTTATTTTAGCAAAACAGCATGTTTTGAGCTTTAATCTGCGTTTTAACGCGTAAAACAGCATAAAACGACGAATTTTTTATTATTCGTTTTTATTAGCGTGATTCTATTTGAACGATTTCAACGATCTAAAATGCTTGAAATGCTTATTTTGTAGCAAAACCTTTGAGCTTGTCCTGCGTTTTAACGCGTAAAAACGAAACATAAAAACGACGAATTTTTATTATTCGTTTTTTATTAATATTGCGCGTCTATTTGAACGATTTCAACGATCTAAAATGCTTGAAAATGCTTATTTAGCAGCAAAACAGCACGTTTTGAAGATCTGCGTTTTAACGCGTAAAACAACATAAAAATGACGAATTTTTATTATTCATTTTTATTAATATTGCTTCTATTTAAAACGATTTCAACGATCTAAAATGCTTGAAAATGCTAATTTTAGCAAAAACAGCATGTTTGAAGGCTTTTAATCACGTTTTTAACGCGTAAAACAGCATAAAACGACGAATTTACGTAGCTTCTATTTGAACGACTTCAACGATTTAAAATGGCGAAAATGCTTATTTTAGCAGCAAAACAGCGCGATTGAGGCTTTAATCACGTTTTAACGTAAAACAGCAAAACGACGAATTTTATTATTGCGTATATTTAGTTGATTTCAACGATCTAAAATGCTTGAAAATGCTTATTTTTAGCAAAAACAGCACGTTTGAGCTTTATTCTGCGTTTTAACGCGTAAAACAGCATAAAAGCTTGACGAAATTTTATTATTCTTTTTATTTTTTATTGCGTCTATTTGAACGATTTCAACGATCTAAAATGCTTGAAAATGCTTATTTTAGCAAAACAGCACGTTTTGGTAATCTGCGTTTAACGCGTAAAACAGCATAAAACGACGAATTTTTTTATTATTCGTTTTTTATTAATATTGCTTCTATTTGAACGATTTCAACGATCTAAAATGCTTGAAAATGCTTATTTTAGCAAAACGTATTTTGAGCTTTTAATCTGCGTTTTAACGCGTAAACAGCATAAAAACGACGAATTTTTTTATTATTCGTTTTTGGTAATATTGCTTCTATTTGAACGATTTCAACGATCTAAAATGCGAAAATGCTTATTTTAGCAAAACAGCACGTTTTTGAGCTTTATCTGCGTTTAACGCGTAAAACAACATAAACGACGAAATTTTATTATTTTGTTTTTTATTATGTGCACTGCGCGTCTGTTTGAACGGTTCAACGATCTAAAATGCTTGAAAATGCTTATTTTAGCAAAACAGCACGTTTTGAGCTTTAATCTGCGTTTAACGCGTAAAACGGCAATGACGAATTTTTTATTCGTTTTATTAATATTAGCGCCTATTTGAACGATTTCAACGATCACAAATGCTTGAAAATGCTTATTTTAGCAAAACAGCACGTTTGAGCTTTAATCTGCGTTTTGGCGTATTAAACAGCATAAAGGCGACGAAGGTACATTATTCGTTTTGATATTACGTCTATTTGAACGATTTCAACGTCTAAAATGCTTGAAAATGCTTATTTTTAGCAAAACAGCACGTTTGAGCTTTAATCTGCGTTTTAACGTGTAAAACAGCATAAAACGACGAAATTTTTATTATTCGTTTTATTAATATTGCGCTTCTATTTAGACTATTTCAACGTCTAAATGGCGAAAATACTATTTTAGCAAAACAGCACGTTTTGAGCTTTAATCTGCGTTTTAACGGCCAAAACAACATGACGAATTTACTACCATTATTCGTTTTTTTATTAATATTGCTTCTATTTGAACGATTTCAACGATACAAAATGCTTGAAAACATTTTTAGCAAAACAGCACGTTTTGAGCTTTAATCTGCGCTTTAACGCGTAAAACAGCATAAAAACGACGAATTTTTATTATTCGTTTTTTATTAATATTGCGTCCTGTTAGCGAACGGCTTCAACGATCTAAAATGCGTACTTATTTTAGCAAAACAGCGTTTTGAGCTTTAATCCAGCGTTTTTAACGCGTAAAACAACGCATAAAAACGACGAAAATTTTTATTATTTGTTTTTATTAATATTGCGTCTATTTGAACGATTTCAACGATCTAAAATCGAAAATGCTTATTTTAGCAAAACAGCACGTTTTGAAAGACGCCAATGCAAAATTTTAACGTAAAACAACATAAAACGACGAATTTTTATTGTTTACGTTTTTATTATTGCTTCTATTTGGTGATTTCAACGATCTAAAATGCTTGAAAATGCTTATTTTAGCAAAACAGCACGTTTGAGCTTTTAATCTGCGTTTTAACGCGTAAAACAGCATAAAACGACAATTTTATTATTCGTTTTTGTTAATATTGCGTCTATTTGAACGATTTCAACGATCTAAAATGCTTGAAAATGCTTATTTTAGCAAAACAGCACGTTTTGAGCTTTAATCTGCGTTTTAACGCGTAAAACCTTTTTATTTATTCGTTTTTATTAATATTGCTTCTGTTGAACGATTTCAACGCGATCTAAAAATGCTTGAAAATGCTTATTTAGCAAAACAACGTTTTGAATACTGCGTTTTAACGCGTAAAACAGCATAAAAACGACGAATTTTTATTATTCGTTTTTTATTTTTATTGCGTCTATTTGAACGATTTCAACGATCTAAAATGCTTGAAATTGCTGATTTTAATAAAACAGCACGTTTTTGAGCTTTAATCTGCGTTTTTAACGCGTAAAACAGCATAAAAACGACGAAATTTTATTATTCGTTTTTATTATTAATATTTAGCCTATTTAGCCAGACGATTTCAACGATCTAAATGCTTGAAAATGCTTATTTTAGCAAAACAGCACGTTTTGAGCTTTTAATCTACGTTTTAACGTAAAACAGCATAAAACGACGAATTTTTTTATTATTCGTTTTTTATTGTATTCTTCTATTTGAACGATTTCAACGATCTAAAATGCTTGAAAATGCTTATTTTAGCAAAACAGCACGTTTTGAGCTTTAATCTGCGTTTAACAAAAACATAGCATAAAAACGACGAATTTTTATTCATTACGTTTTTATTAATATTGCGTCTATTTGAACGATTTCAACGATCTAAAATACTTGAAAGTAACTTATTTAGCAAAACAGCGTTTTGAGCTTTAAATCAGCGTTTAACGCGTAAGAAACAACATAAAACGACAGGAAATTTTTGTATTTGTTTTTATTAATATTGCGTCTATTTGAACGATTTCAACGATCTAAAATGCTTGAAAATGCTTATTTTAGCAAACAACACGTTTGGAGGCCTTAATCTGCGTTTAACATGAAACAGCTATAAAACGACGAATTTTTTATTATTCGTTTTTATTAATATTGCTTCTATTTGAACGATTTCAACGATCTAGAATGCTTGAAAATGCTTATTTTAGCAAAACAGCACGTTTTGAGCGCAATCTGCGTTTTTAACGCGTAAAACATCATAAAACGACAGAGAATTTTATTATTCGCTTTTTATTAATATTGCTTCTATTTGAACGATTTCAACGATCTAAATGCTTGAAATGCTTATTTTAGCAAAACGGCATGTTTGAGCGCAATCTGCGTTTTAACGCGTAAAACAGCATAAGCAATTTTTTATTATTCGTTTTACATTAATATTGCTTCTATTTGAACGATTTCAACGATCTAAAATGCTTGAAAATGCTTATTTTTAGCAAAACAGCACGTTTTGAGCTTTTAATCTGCACGTTTTAACGCGTAAAAACAACATAAAACGACGAAATTTTTTATTATTCGTTTTTTGTTAATATTGCGTCTATTTGAACGATTTCAACGATCTAAAATGCTTGAAAATGCTTATTTTAAGCAAAACAGCACGTTTTGAGCTTTTAATCTGCGTTTTAACGCGTAAAACAGCATAAAAATGACGATTTTTTTATTATTCGTTTTTATTAATATTTGCTTCTATTTGAACGATTTCAACGATCTAAAATGCTTGAAATGCTTATTTTAGCAGCAAAACAGCACGTTTTGAGCTTTCTGCGTTTTAACGCGTAAAACGGCAACATAAAACGACGAGGAATTTTTATTATTCGTTTTTTTATTAATATTGCTTCTATTTGAACGATTTCAACGATCTAAAATGCTTGAAAATGCTTATTTTGTAAAACAGCACGTTTGCATTTTAATCTGCGTTTTAACGCGGTAAAACAACATAAAAACGATTTTTTATTATTCCGTTTTTATTAATATTACTTCTATTTGAACGATTTCAACGATCTAAAATGCTTGAAAATGCTTATTTTGAAAAACAAGCACGTTTGAGCTTTGTCTGCGTTTAACGCGTAAAACAGCATAAAGCGACGAATTTTTATTATTCGTTTTTATTAATATTGCGTCTATTTGAACGATTTCCAGCGATCAAAATACTTGAAAATACTTATTTTAGCAAAAAACGCGGCACGTTTTGAGCTTTTAATCAGCGTTTTTAACGCGTAAAACAGCATAAAACGACGAAATTTTAATATTTGTTTTTATTAATATTGCGTCTATTTGGGCGATTTTCAGCTTGATCTCATTGGCGTACTTATTTTAGCAAAACAGCACGTTTGAGCTTTAATCTGCGTTTTAACGCGTAAAACAGCATAAAACGACGAAATTTTTTATTATTCGTTTTTATTAATATTTGCTTCTATTTGAACGATTTCAACGATCTAAAATGCTTGAAAATGCTTATTTTAACTTGTAAAACAGCACGTTTTGAGCTTTAATCTGCGATTTTAACGCGTAAAACAGCATAAAACGACGAAGATTTTTATTATTCGTTTTTTATTAATATTGCGTCTATTTGAATGATTTCAACGATCTAAAATGCTTGAAAATGCTTATTTTAGCACGATTTGAGCTTTATTCTGCGTTTTAACGCGTAAAACAGCACTAAAAACGACGAAATTTTATTATTCGTTTTTATTGCGTCTATTTGAACATTCAACGGTCTAAAATGCTTGAAGATTACTTATTTTAGCAAAACACCGCGTTTTTGAGCTTTAATCATACGTTTTGCACAACGCGTAAACAGCATAAAACGACGAATTTTATTATTCGTTTTATTAGTAGCTTCTATTTGAACGATTTCCAACGATCTAAAATGCCGAGAAATGCTTATTTTAGCAAAACAGCGCGTTTTGAGCTTTAATCTGCGTTTTAACGCGAAAAAAAAAAAAAAAATTTTTTTTTTTTTTTTTTTTTTTTAAAAATTTAAACAAAAAGGGTTTTTTTTTTAAAAAAACCCCGGTTTTATTTTTTTTTTAACCAAAAACAAAAAAAATTTTTTTTATTTTTTTTTTTTTGGGTTTTTAAACAAAAAAAATTTAAAATTTTTTTTAAAAAAAATTTTTTTTTTTTTTTTAAAAAAAAAAAAAAATTTTTTTTTTTTTTATTTTTTTTTTAAATTTCAAAAAAAATGTTTGTTTTTTTTTAAAAAAATTTTTTTTGCTTTTAAAGTTTTTAAAAAAAAAAAAAAATTTTTTTTTTTTTTATTTTTTTTTTTCAAAAAATTTAAAATTTTTTTTTAAAAAAAAACTTTTTGAGTTTTCTGCTTTTTAACGTAAAACACATAAAAAAAAATTTTTTATTTTTTTTTTTAAAATTTTGCTTTTTTTTTCAACGATCAAAATCTTAAAATCTTATTTTAGCAAAAACGCAGTTTTGAGTTTTAATCGCTTTTTTCGAAAAAGCAAAAAAACGACGAATTTTTATATTGTTTTTTTAATATTGCTCTTTTTGGGTTTTAAAGAAAATGCAAAAACTTATTTTAGCAAAAAGCAGTTTTTTTTTCCCTTTTTAACGCTAAAACACAAAAAAAAATTTTTTTATTTTTTTTTTTTTTTCCATTTAACGATTTAAGCTTAAAATTTTTTAAACTTTAAAACACACGTTTTGAGTTTTTAATGTTTTTTAACGCGTAAAAAGCATAAAAAAACGAAATTTTATTATTTGTTTTACACAATATTGTGCCCATTTAACGATTTCAACGATCTAAAATGCTTGAAAAATGCTTATTTTAAAGCAAAACAGCACGTTTTGAGCTTTAATCTGCGTTTTAACGCGTAAAACTGTATAAAACGACGAATTTTATTATTCGTTTTTATTAATATTGCTTCTATTTTGAACGATTTCAACGATCTAAAATGCTTGAAAATGTTATTTTAGCAAAACAGCAATGCCTTTTGAGTTTCTAATCTGCGTTTTGAACGAGCAAAACATCATGTAAAAAACGATTTAAATTTTTTATTATTCGCTTTTATTAATATTGCTTCTATTTGAACGTGGATTTCAAACGGGATCTAAAAAATGTTTTGAAATGCTTATTTCCCAGCAAAACAGCATGTTTGAGTTTCTTAATCTGCGTTTTAACGCGTAAAACAGCATAAAAACGACGAATTTTTTATTATTCGTTTTTTATTAATATTGCTTCTATTTTTGAACGATTTCAACGATCTAAAATGCTTGAAAATGTTATTTTAGCAAAACAGTACGTTTTGAGTTTTTAACCTCGCGTTTTTAACAAGTGTAAAACAGCATAAAAATGAGGAATTTTTATTATTTGTTTTTATAATATTATGTCTATTTTGAACGATTTTCAACGTGATCTTAAAATGCTTGAAAATGCTTATTTTAGCAAAAACAGCAATGTTTTGAGCTTTAATCTGCGTTTTAACGCGTGTTTCATCATAAAAACGACGAAATTCTTTTATTATTCGCTTTTTATTAATATTGTTTCTATTTGAACGATTTCAACGCATCTAAAAATGCTTGGAAAATGCATTATTTCCTGAAAACAGCATGTTTTGAGCTTTAATCTTGCGTTTTAACGCGTAAAACAGCATAAAACGATGAATTTTTTTTATTATTCGTTTTTTTATTAATATTGCTTCTATTTGAACGATTTCAACGTTATCTTTAAAATGCTTTGTGCGCAAAGCTACATTCCTTAGCAAAAAATGTTACTGCTTTTGAAGCTTCAATCTTCGTGCTTTTAACAGCAGAAAATTTTATTTAAATTTTATATTCGTTTTTGTTAATATTGTGCCTATTTAACGATTTAACGATCTAAAATGCTTGAAAAATGCTTATTTTAGCAAAACAGCACGTTTGAGCTTTAATCTGCGTTTTAATTGCGCGTAAACAGCATAAAATGACGAATTTTTATTATTCGTTTTTATTTTTATTGCGTCTATTTGAACGTGATTTCCCAATGATCTAAAATGCTTGAAATTGCTGGATTTTAGCAAAACAGCACGTTTTGGTGCTTAATCTGCGTTTTAACGTAAGTAAACAGCATAAAAACGATGAAATTTTTATTATTCGTTTTGCCATTATTGCTTCTATTTGAAACGATTTCAACGATCTAAAATGCTTGAAAATGCTTTATTTTAGCAAAACAGCACGTTTTGAGTTTTAATCTGCGTTTTAACGCGTAAACAGCATAAAACGACGAATTTTTATTATCTGCTTTTATTAATATTGCTTCTATTTCTGAACGATTTCAACGATCTAAAATGCTTGAAAATGTTTTATTTTAGCAAAAACAGCACGTTTTGAGCTTTAATCTGCGTTTTAACGCGCAAAAACAGCATAAAAAACGTGACGAATTTTTATTATTCGTTTTTATTAATATTGCGTCTATTTGAACGTGATTTCAAATCGATCTAAAATACTTGAAAATGCTTATTTTAGCAAAACAGCACGTTTTGAGCTTTAATCAACGTTTAACGCGTAAAACAGCATAAAAAACGACGAAATTTTTAATATTTGTTTTTATTAATATTGCGTCTATTTGAACGATTTCAACGATCTAAAAAATGCTTCGAAAAATGCTTATTTTAGCAAAAGTCGTTAATGCTTTGAGCTTTAATCTGCGTTTTACCCGCAAAACAACAGCATAAAAACGACGAAATTTTTATTATTCGTTTTTTATTAATATTGCTTCTATTTGAACGATTTCGAATCGATCTTAAAAATGCTTGAAAAATGCTTATTTATTTTAGCAAAACAGCACGTTTTGAGCTTCTTTAATCTGCGTTTTAACGCGTAAAACAGCATAAAAACGACGAATTTTTATTATTCGTTTTATTAATATTGCGTCTATTTGAATGATTTCAACGATCTAAAATGCTTGAAAATGCTTATTTTAGCAAAACAGCACGATTTGAGCTTTATTCTGCGTTTTAACGCGTAAAACAGCATAAAAAACGATTTGTTCTTTTTATTATTCGTTTTATTTTTATTGCGTCTATTTGAACGATTTCAATGGTCTAAAATGCTTGAAAGTGCTTTTATTTTAGCAAAACACCACGTTTTGAGCTTTAATCTGCGTTTTAACGCGGCAAAATAAAAGCATAAAACGTGACGAATTTTTATTATTCGTTTTTATTAATATTGCTTCTATTTGAACGATTTCAACGATCTAAAATGCTTGAAAATGCTTATTTTAGCAAACAGCACGTTTTGAGTTTTAATCTGCGTTTTAACGCGCAAACAGCATAAAAAACGACGACATTTTATTATTCGTTTTTATTGATATTGCGTCTATTTGAACGATTTCAACGATCTAAAATGCTTGAAAATGCTTATTTTGCAGCAAAACAGCACGTTTTGAGTTTTAATCTGCGTTTTAACGTAAGTAAAACAGCATAAAAACTTGGGCGAATTCTTTATTATTCTGTTTTTATTAATATTGCTCTCTATTTGAACGATTTCCCAACGATCTAAAAATGTTTTGGAAAATGCTTATTTTAACAAAACAGCATGTTTTGAGCCTTTAATCTCGCGTTTAAATCAAACATAAAAACGACGAATCTTTTTATTATTCGTTTTATTACTGTCATCTCTATTTGAACGATTTCAATGATCTAAAAAATGCTTGAAAATGCTTTATTTTAAAAGCAAAAACAGCACGTTTTGAGCTTTTAATCTGCGTTTTAACGCGTAAAACAGCAGCATAAAAACGATTTAAATTTTTTATTATTCGTTTTATTAATATTGCTTCTATTTTGAAACGACTTCAACGATTTAAAATGCTTGAAAAATGCTTATTTTAGCAAAACAGCAATGATTTGAGTTTTAATTCGCGTTTCTTTTAACGCGTAAACAGCATAAAAACGACGTAAACTTTATTATTCGTTTTTATTAAATATAGCGTCTATTTGAACGTGATTTCCAACGATCTTAAAAAATGCTTGAAAAATGCTTATTTTAGCAAAACAGCACGTTTTGAGCTTTTATTCTGCGATTTAACGCGCGTAAAACAAAAGCATAAAACGATTTAAATTTTTATTTTCGTTTTTATTTTATTGCGTCTATTTGAACGTGATTTCAACGATCTAAAATGCTTGTTTATTTTAGCAAAACAGCACGTTTTGAGTTTTAATCTGCGTTTTAACGCGTAAAACAGCATGTAAAACGACGAATTTTTATTATTCGTTTTATTAATATTGCTTCTATTTGAACGTGATTTCCCCAATGATCTAAAATGCTTGAAAAATGTTTATTTTAGCAAAACAGCACGTTTTGAGTTTTAATCTGCGTTTTAACGGAGTAAAAACACATCATAAAAATGACGAAATTTTTATTACTCGCTTTTATTAATATTTCAACGATCTAAAATGCTTATTTTAGCAAAACAGCACGTTTTGAGTTTTAATCTGCGTTTTAACGCGCAAAAACAGCATAAAAACGACGAAATTTTATTATTCGTTTTTTAATATTGCTTCTATTTCCTGGAATCGATTTCAACGATCTAAAAATGCTGAAAATGCTTATTTAGCAAAACAGCACGTTTGAGCTTTTAATCTGCGTTTTTAACGCGTAAAACAGCATAAAAAACGACAAATTTTTATTATTCCGTTTTTTATTAATATTGCGTCTATTTGAACGATTTCAACGATCTAAAATGCTTGAAAATGCTTTATTTCTTGCAAAATAAAAGCACGTTTTGAGCTTTATTCCGCGTTTTAACGCGTAAACAGCATAAAAACGGACGAAATTTTTATTATTCGTTTTTATTTTTATTATGTCTATTTTGCAGATTTTCTTAAATCGATCTAAAAAAGCTTTTGAAAATGCTTATTTTAGCAAAACAGCACGTTTTTGAGCTTAATCTGGCGTTTTAA
>NW_027046786.1:0-20777 GCF_025399875.1 Dalotia coriaria | reverse complement strand
TAAAAAAACTTAAAATTTTTTTTAAAAACAGCATCTTTATTTTTATTTCGTTTTAAACCTAAACGAAATTTTATTATTTTTTAATATTGCGTCCATTTGAACGATTTCACGATTAAAATGCTTAAGCTTATTTTAGCAAAAAGAATTTTTTTTATTCTGTTTAACGTAAAACGCCGAAACGACGAAATTTATTTCGTTTTATTAATATTGCGTCATTTGAAATTTCACGATCTAAAAGCTTTAAAATGCTTATTTACAAAACAACGTTTTTTTAACTGTTTTTAACTTAAACAAAAAAATTTTTAAAATTTTTATTATTGTTTTTTAAATTTTATTAACATTTTAGCGATCTAATATCTTGAAAAGCATTTTAAAAACACGTTGTTTTTCGTTTATCATTATTAACGTAAAACGACAATTAAAATCTTAATTTTTATTATAACGTTTTTATTAATATTGCTCTATTTAAACATTTAACATCATAAAATTAAATTTTTATTTTAAAAAAATTACGTTTATTTAATCGTTTAACCAAACTACATATTAAATTAATTTTATATTATTCATTTTTATTTATCTTTTAAACGATTTCAAATAAAATGTTGAAATTTATTTTAGCTAAAACAAGTTTTATTTAACTTTTCAACGCAAAACTAAAATCGAAAATTCTACTTTTATTAAATTTCTTTATTTAACGATTAACAATAAAAAGCTTGAAAATGATTATTTTAGCAAAAGACTTTTTTTTAATTCCGTTAAAAGCTTAAAACAGATAAATTTATTAATCGTTTTATTAAATTGCTTTTTAAGGGATTTAACGCATAAAACACTTAAAATTATTTTAAAAATTTTCTTTTAATCTGCGTTTTAAGGGTAAAACAATAAAAGCAATTTTTAAATTATTGTTTTTATTAATTGTTATTTGAACGTTTCAACGATAAAACAAATTTTATATTTTTTATTAATATTGCCTTTACGTTTAACGATTCAATTTACGAAAATATAAAACGCGAAATTATTTTGTTTTTTAATTTGCGTTCATTTGAAAAAATCTAAAATGTTAAAATGCTTATTTTAAACACTCCATTTGAACGATTTCAACGCTAAAAAGCTTAAAAATGCTTATTTTAGAAAAAATTCATTTTTATTAATTTTTTCTTTTAAACATTAAAAAGAAATTTTTATTATCTTATTTTAAAAAGTTTCTTTTAAGATTTAAGGGTTTAGCGTAAAACAGCATAAAAACACGAAATTTTTACTTTCTTTTAATTACCATTTAACGTAACGAAAATTGAAAATATTTTTATTTTGCTATAATAAACGTTTATTTTAAGCTTTAAGCGTAAAACAGCATAAAAATTATTTTTATTATTCGTTTTATTAATATCTTTTAAAACGATTTCAACATAAAAATGCTTAAAATGCTTATTTTAACAAAATCCATTTTATTTCTAACGATAAAACTAAAGCATATAACCAAAATTTTATTATTTTTTATTTTTTCCATTAAAAATTTTCCAACGATCTAAAATTTAAAATGCTTTTTTACAAAACGCTTTTAGCTTTAACGCTTTTGCCGAAAACGCTAAAAATTAAAAACACGTTTATTTTAATCTTTTTATTTAAAACACATTTCAACATCTAAAATGCTGAAAATTTATTTTAAAACAGCACGTTTTATTTAATCGTCTTAACGCGTAAAATGCATAAAAGACGAAATTTTTATTTTCTTTTTTCATATTGCTTCTATTTTGAACGATTTCAACGATCTAAAAATGCTTCTGAAAATGCTTATTTTAGCAAATGGTACGTTTTGAGCTTTATTCTGCGTTTTAACGCGTAAAAACATCACAAAAAACGACGAAATTTTTATTATTCGTTTTTATTACTTATTGCGTCTATTTGAACGATTTCAACGATCTAAAAATGCTTGAAAATGCTTATTTTAGCAAAACAGTTACTGCTTGAGCTTTTAATCTGCGTTTTAACGCGTAAAACAGCATAAAATGACGAAATTTTTATTATTCGTTTTTATTAATATTGCGTCTATTTGAACGATTTCAACGATCTAAAATGCTTGAAAATGCTTATTTTAGCAAAACAGTAATGTTTTGAGCTTTAATCTGCGTTTTAACGCGTAAAACAGCATAAAACGACGAATTTTTTTATGGCTCCGCTTCTGCCAATATTGCCGGGCTTTAAAACGATTTCACCAATCTAAAATGCTTGAAAATGTTATTTTAGCAAAACAGCACGTTTTGAGCTTTATTCTCTGCGTTTTAACGCGTAAAACAGCATAAAACGACGAAATTTTTATTATTCGTTTTTATTAATATTATGCCCATTTGAACGATTTCAACGTGATCTGTCGCTTGGAAAATGCTTATTTTAGCAAAACAGCACGTTTTGAGCTTAATTCGCGTTTTATGCGTAAAACAGCATGTAAAAACGACGAATTTTTTATGATTCGTTTTTATTAATATTGTTTCTATTTGAACGATTTCAACGATCTAAAATGCTTGAAAATGCTTATTTCAGCAAAAATGTTAATGTTTTGAGTTTTATTCTGCGTTTTAACGCGCAAAAACAGCACAAAAAAACGTGACGAAATTTTATTATTCGTTTTTATTAATATTGCGTCCATTTGAACGATTTCAACGATCTAAAATGCTTGAAAATGCTTATTTTAGCAAAAACAGCACGTTTTGAGCTTTAATCTGCATTTTAACGCGTAAAAAAAGGATAAAATGACGAATTTTTTATTATTCGTTTTATTAATATTGCTTCTATTTAAAACGATTTCAAACGATCTAAAAATGCTGGAAATGCTTTATTTTGTGCGCAAAACAGCAATGTTTTGAGCTATTCTGCGTTTAACGCGCAAAACAGCATAAAAAAACGACGAAATTTTTATTATTCGTTTTAAATATAATGGTGGCGTTATAAATGACTTGCCGCAATGCCAAAACGATTTTATTAAAATTGCAGTCATATTTAATGCCTGGGATATTTTATTAATACCCACTGCTGACAAATACCGTGGCTACTGTTATGGCACGTTTCGACGGAGACTGCTGCTAAAGAAGAGTCGAATAATGGGTGTTGAGTGTTAAGTAGTTTTCATTGCATGCTATACTGATGAATATCGCCAAAACGATATTTTACTAAACTACTGTAAAGTCAATGCAAGTATTTTGTCAAGCCTGATGTGGATAGCTATTTCGGACCCACATTGGTTGAGTTAACTTCAGTCTCCACCGTCAGGTGGAGCTGACAATACTTCTTGCGTCTTGAATTATAAGCTTCGTTGTATATAATATGGCAGGTCAATGCAGTATCGGTCAGTTTCAGTAGGTGTGCTGATGAGACTCTAATTGTCGAAATAGCTATCCACATCAGGTTTGACAAATACTTGTACTGACTTGCACCGGTTTAGTAAAAATATCGTTTTGGCGATATTGTGAGGGTATAGCGTACAGTAAGTGTTTACTTAACTCTTTACCCAGCTTATACCACCCCTCCGTACTACCTACCATTGTATTTCTCAATCTTATGCTTGCTTGAGCACTCTCAGTCTCCACCGCCAGGTGGGATGACAATACTTCTGCGTCTTGAATTATTATAAGCCAGTTGTATATGCTTCGGGCGGCAGGTCAAATGCAGTATTTGTCAAGCCAGTAGGTGTGCTGATTATTCTAATGGTCGGAAATAGCTATCCACATCAGGCTTGACAAATACTTGCATTGACTTGCAATGGTTTAGCAAAAATATCGTTTTGGCGATATTGTGAGGCATAGCGTACAGTAAGTGTTTACTTAACTTTACTCAGCTTATACCACCCTCTCGTACTACCTAACATTGTATTTCAATCAATCTGCGTTTGCTTTGAGCTAACTTCAGCCCCACCGTCAGGTGGAGCTGACAATACTTCTGCGTCTTGAATTATAAGCCAGTTGTATATAGTTATGGTAGGAAACACGCAGTATTTGTCAAGTTTCAGTAGGTGTGCTGATGAGACCCCAATGGTCGAAATAGCTATCCACACTGTGGGCTTGACAAATACTCTTGCATTGACTTGCAATGGTTTAGTAAAAATATCGTTTTGGCGATATTGTGAGGTATAGCGTACAGCAAGTGTTTACTTAACTTTACTTCGTTTTATTAATATTGCGTCCATTTGAACGATTTCAACGATCTAAAAAATGCTTGAAAAATGCTTATTTTAGCAAACAGCACGTTTTGAGCTTTAATCTGCATTTTAACGCGTAAAAACAACAGCATAAAATTACGAATTTTATTATTCGTTTTTATTAATATTGCGTCTATTTGAACGATTTCAACGGATCTAAAAAATGCTTGAAATGCTTATTTTAGCAAAACAGCACGTTTTGAGCTTTAATCTGCGCTTAACGCGTAAAACAGCATAAAAAATGACGAAATTTTATTATTCGTTTTTGCCAATATTGCGTCTATTTGAACGATTTCAACGATCTAAAAATGCTTGAAAATGCTTATTTTAGCAAAAACAGCACGTTTTGGGCTTTAATCTGCGTTTTAACGCGTAAAACAGCATAAAAAACGACGAATTTTTATTATTCGTTTTATTAATATTGCTTCTATTTGAAACGATTTCAACAATCTAAAATGCTTGCAAAATGTTATTTTGTGCAAAACAGCACGTTTTGAGCTTTATTCTGCGTTTTAACGCGTAAAACAGCATAAAAACGACGAAATTTTATTATTCGTTTTTATTAATATTTGCGTCTATTTGAACGATTTCAACGATCTAAAATGCTTTGAAAATGCTTATTTCAGCAAAACAGCACGTTCTGAGCTTTAATCTGCGTTTTAACGCGCGTAAAAACAGCATAAAACGGCGAAATTTTTATTATTCGTTTTATTAATATTGCTTCTATTTAAACGATTTCAACGATCTAAAATGCTTGAAAATGCTTATTTTAGCAAAAACAGCACGTTTTGAGCTTTAATCAGTTATAACGCGTAAAACAGCATAAAACGACGAATATTTTATTATTCGTTTTTATTAATATTGCGTCTATTTGAACGATTTCGACGATATAAAAATGCTTGAAAATGCTTATTTTGTAAAAACATCACGTTTTGAGCTTTAATCAGCGTTTCAACGCGAAAACAGCATCAAAACGACGAAATTTTTATTATTCGTTTTTATTAATATTGCGTCTATTTGACCGGATTTCAACGATCTAAAATGCTTGAAAATGCTTATTTTGTGCTAAAACAGCAATGTGTTTGGATCTTTAAATCTGCGTTTTAACGCGTAAAACAGCATAAAAACGACGAATTTTTTATTATTCGTTTTTACATTATTGCTTCTATTTGAAACGATTTCAACGATCTAAAAATGCTTGAAAATGCTTATTTTAGCAAAACAGCACGTTTTGAGCTTTAATCTGCGTTTTAACGCGTAAAACAGCATAAAAAACGACGAATTTTTATTATTCGTTTTTATTAATATTGCGTCTATTTGAACGATTTCAAATGATCTAAAATGCTTGAAAAATGCTTATTTTAGCAAAACAGCACGTTTTGAGTTTTTAATCTGCGTTTTAACGGCAAAACAGCATAAAAACGACGAATTTTTATTATTCGTTTTTATTAATATTGCTTCTATTTGAACGATTTCAACGATCTAAAATGCTTGAAAATGCTTATTTTAGCAAAAAGCACGTTTTGAGCTTTATTCTGCGTTTTAACGCGTAAAACAGCATAAAATCGACGAAATTTTTATTATTCGTTTTATTAATATTGCGTCCATTTGAACGATTTCAACGATCTAAAATGCTTGAAAATGCTTATTTTTGCAAAACAGCACGTTTTGAGCTTAATCTGCGTTTTATGTAAAACAGCATAAAAAACGACGAATTTTATTATACGTTTTTTATTAATATTGCTTCTATTTGAACGATTTCCAACGATCTAAAATGCTTGAAAATGCTTATTTTAGCAAAAACAGCACGTTTTGAGCTTTAATCTCGCGTTTTAACGCGTAAAACAGCATAAAACGACGAAATTCTTGGCTATCGTTTTTATTAATATTGGTGTCTATTTGAACGATTTCAACGATCTAAAATGCTTTGAAAAATGCTTTTATATTTTAACAAAGAGCACGTTTTGAGCTTTAATCTGCGTTTAACGCGTAAACAGCATAAAAATGACGAAATTTTTATTATTCGTTTTATTAATATTGCGTCTATTTGAACGATTTCAACGATCTAAAAATGCTTGAAAATGCTTATTTTGGCAAAACAGCACGTTTTGAGCTTTAATCTGCGTTTAAACGCGTAAACAGCATAAAACGACGAATTTTTATTATTCGTTTTATTAATATTGCTTCTATTTGAACGTTTTCAACGATCTAAAAAATGCTTGAAAAATGCTTATTTTAGCAAAAACAGCACGTTTTGAGTTTTAATCTGCGTTTTAACGCGTAAACAGCATAAAAAACGACGAAATTTTTATTATTCGTTTTTATTAATATTGCTTCTATTTAAACGATTTCAACGATCTAAATGCTTGCAAATGTTTATTTTAGCAAAACAGCACGTTTTGAGCTTTTAATCTGCGTTTTAACGCGTAAAACAGCATAAAAAACGACAAATTTTATTATTCGTTTTTATTCATATTGCTTCTATTTCGAACGATTTCAACGATCTAAAAATGCTTGAAAATGCTTATTTTAGCAAAAACAGCACGTTCTGAGCATTAATCAGTGTTTTAACGCGTAAAACAGCATAAAACGACGAATTTTTATTATTCGTTTTTATTAATATTGCGTCTATTTCCAACGATTTCCAACGATATATAAAATGCTTGAAAAATGCTTATTCTAGCAAAAACATCACGTTTTGAGCTTTAATCAGCGTTTTAACGCGTAAACAGCATAAAACGACGAAATTTTTATTATTCGTTTTTATTAATATTGCGTCTATTTGAACGATTTCAAATGATCTAAAATGCTTGAAAATGCTTATTTTAGCAAACAGCACGTTTTGAGCTATAATCTGCGTTTAACGCGTAAAACAGCATAAAAACGACGAATTTTTTATTATCCGTTTTTATTAATATTGCGTCTATCGAACGGTGACTCAACGATCTAAAATGCTTGAAAAATGCTTATTTTGGCAAAACAGCACATTTGAGCTTTAAATTCCAGCGTTTAACGCGTAAACAGCATAAAAAACGACGAATTTTTAATATTCGTTTTTATTAATATTGCTTCTATTTGAACGATTTCAACGATCAAAAAATGCTTGAAAAAGTTTATTTTAGCAAAACAGTACGTTTTGAGTTTTATTCTGCGTTTTAACGCGTAAAACAGCATAAAACGACGAAATTTTTATTATTCGTTTTTATTAATATTGCGTCTATTTGAACGATTTCAACAATCTAAAATGCTTGAAAATGCCTATTTTAGCAAAACAGCACGTTTTGAGCTTTAATCTGCGTTTTAACGCGTAAAACAGCATAAAACGACGAAATTTTTATTATTCGTTTTTATTAATATTGCTTCTATTTGAACGATTTCAACGATCTAAAACGCTTGAAAATGCTTATTTTAGCAAAACAGCACGTTTTGAGCTTTAATCTGCGTTTTAACGCGTAAAACAGCATAAAACGACAAATTTTTATTATTCGTTTTTATTAATATTGCGTCTATTTGAACGATTTCAACGATCTAAAATGCATGAAAATGCTTATTTTAGCAAAAACAGCGCGTTTTGAGTTTAATCTGCGTTTTAAGGGTAAAACAGCATAAAATGACGAATTTTTATTATTCTTTTTTATTAATATTGCTTCTATTTAAAACGATTTCAACAATCTAAAATGCTTGAAAATGCTTATTTTAGCAAAACAGCACGTTTTGAGCTTTAATCTGCGTTTTAACGCGTAAAAGAGCATAAAAACGACGAAATTTTTATTATTCGTTTTTATTAATATTGCGTCTATTTGAACGATTTCAACGATCTAAAATGCTTGAAAATGCTTATTTTAGCAAAACAGCACGTTTTGAGCTTTAATCTGCGTTTTAACGCGTAAAACAGCATAAAAATGACGAAATTTTTATTATTCGTTTT
This sequence comes from Dalotia coriaria, assembly GCF_025399875.1. Classification (NCBI taxonomy): domain Eukaryota; kingdom Metazoa; phylum Arthropoda; class Insecta; order Coleoptera; family Staphylinidae; genus Dalotia; species Dalotia coriaria. The sequence continues at coordinate 12,660 of NW_027046786.1, read as the reverse complement.
TATTAATATTGCGTCTATTTGAACGATTTCGACGATATAAAATGCTTGAAAATGCTTATTTTAGCAAAACATCACGTTTTGAGCTTTAATCAGCGTTTTAACGCTTAAAACAGCATCAAAACGACGAAATTTTTATTATTCGTTTTTATTAATATTGCGTCTATTTGACGATTTCAACGATCTAAAATGCTTGAAAATGCTTATTTTAGCAAAACAGCACGTTTTGAGCTTTAATCTGCGTTTTAACGCGTAAAACAGCATAAAAACGACGAATTTTTATTATTCGTTTTTATTAATATTGCTTCTATTTGAACGATTTCAACGATCTAAAATGCTTGAAAATGCTTATTTTAGCAAAACAGCACGTTTTGAGTTTTAATCTGCGTTTTAACGCGTAAAAACAGCATAAAATCGACGAAATTTTATTATTCGTTTTTATTAATATTGCGTCTATTTGAACGATTTCAACGATCTAAAAATGCTTGAAAATGCTTATTTTGCAATACAGCACGTTTTGAGCTTTAATCGCGTTTAACGCGTAAAACAGCATAAAAACGACGAATTTTTATTATTCGTTTTTATTAATATTGCTTTATTTGAACGATTTCAACAATCTAAAATGCTTGAAAATGCTTATTTTAGCAAAAACAGCTTTTTGAGCTTTATTCTGCGTTTTAACGCGTAAAACAGCATAAAACGACGAAATTTTTATTATTTGTTTTTATTATTTGCGTCTATTTGAACCGATTTCAACGATCTTAAAATGCTTGAAAATGCTTATTTAGCAAAACAGCAAGTTCTTGAGCTTTTAATCTGCGTTTTAACGCGTAAACAGCATAAAAACGACGAAATTTTTATTATTCGTTTTATTAATATTGTTTCTATTTAAACGATTTCAATGCTAAAATGCTTGAAAATGCTTATTTTAGCAAAACAGCACGTTTTGAGTTTAATCAGCGTTATAACGCGTAAAATACATAAAACGACGAATATTTATTATTCGTTTTCTAATATTGCGTCTATTTGAACGATTTCGACGATATAAAATGCTTGAAAATGTTATTTTAGCAAAACATCACTTTTGAGTTTAATCAGCGTTTTAACGCTTAAAACAGCATCAAAACGACGAAATTTTTTTATTCGCTTTTTATTTAATATTGCGTCTATTTGACCGATTTCAACGATCTAAAATTTTGAAAATGCTTATTTTAGCAAAACAGCACGTTTTGAGTTTAATCTGCGTTTTAACGCGTAAAACAGCATAAAACGACAATTTTTATTATTCTTTTTATTAATATTGCTTCTATTTAAAACGATTTCAAACGATCAAATGCTTGAAAATGCTTATTTTATTAAAAAGCACGTTTTGAGCTTTAATTGCGTTTTAACGCGTAAACAGCATAAAAATCGACGAAATTTTTTTATTCGTTTTTATTAAATTGGTCTATTGAAACGATTTTATAACGATCTTAAAATGCTTGAAAATGCTTATTTTTGAATACAGCACGTTTTGAGTTTAATCTGCGTTTTAACGCGTAAAACAGCATAAAACGACGAATTTTTATTATTCGTTTTTATTAATATTGCTTCTATTTGAACGATTTCAACGATCTAAAATGCTTGAAAATGCTTATTTTGCAAAACAGCACGTTTTGAGTTTTAATCTGCGTTTTTTAACGCTTTTCCCCCGCGTAAAACAGCATAAAAGACGAAATTTTTTATTATTCTTTTTTTAAATTTATTGCTTTTTTTAAAAACGATTTAAAACGATTAAAATGTTTAAAAATGTTTATTTTGAAGCAAAAAAACGTTTTGAGCTTTTTAATCGCGTTTTAACGCTTTTCAGCAAAAAAAAAAGAAAAAATTTTTATTTTTTTCGTTTTATTCATTTGCTTCTATTTGAAGGGTTTTTCCCAACGATCAAAAATGCTTGAAAATGCTTATTTTAGCAAAACAGCAGGGTTTTGAGTTAATCAGCTTTTTTTAACGCGTAAAACGGGAAAATAAAACGACGAATTTTTATTATTCGTTTTTTTTTATTTTTTTTTTCTTTAAAAACCAAAAATGCTTGAAAATGTTTATTTTAGCAAAAACACGTTTTATTTTAAATCGGTTTAACGCGTAAAACAGCAAAAAAACGCTTTTTTTTATTTTCTTTTTTAATTTACGCTTTTTAAACGATTTAATTTTTTAAATAAAATTTTTTTTAAAAGGGGTTTTATTTAATTGCTTAAAAGCTAAAAAGCAAAAAGACGTTTTTTTTATTTTTTTTTTAAAATTTAGTTTTTTTAAACTTTAAAATCTTTTTTAAAATGTTTTTTGAAAAAAAAAGTTTATTTAATTGCTTTTTAAAGCAAAAAAAAAAGAGTTTTAATTTTCTTTTTTTAAAAAACCTATTTAAACGATTTAAATCTTATTAAAATGCTTTTTTAAAAAACGATTTATTTTAATTGCTTTAAGCTAAAAAGAAAAAAAACCCAAAAATTTTTTTTTTCGTTTTTTTAAAATTTTTTAAAACGATTTACGTTAAAATGCAAATGCCATTTAGCAAAACAATTTTTTAGCAAACGCTTTTTTAAGAAAAACGCTAAAACCGCGAATTTTAACGTTTTTTTTATTGTTTATTAAATTTTCCATTAAAATGTTAAAATTTTATTTTGAAAAACCCCTTTTGACTTTTTTTTGGGTTTAACGCGTAAAACGCTAAAAAAAAAGTTTTTTTAACTTTTTTTTATTTTTTTATTTGTATTTAACAATTTTTAAAAATTTTTTTGAAAAAGCATTTTTAGTTTTAATTCGTTTAACGCGAAAAAACACATAAAACGACGAATTTTTATTATTCGTTTTTTTATTATTATTATTTGAACGATTTCAACGATCTAAAATGCTTGAAAATGCTTATTTTAGCAAAACAGCACGTTTTGAGTTTTAATCTGCGTTTTAACCCCTGTAAAAACAGCATAAAAAAAAACGACGAATTTTTTATTATTCGTTTTTATTAATAATATTGCCTATTTGAACGATTTCAACGATTCAAAAATGTTTGAAAATGCTTATTTTAGCAAACAGCACGTTTTGAGCTTTATTCTGCGTTTAACGCGTAAAACAAGTTTACAAAAACGACGAAATTTATTATTCGTTTTATTACTGATATGTCTATTTGAACGATTTCAACGATCTAAAATGCCGAAAATGTTATTTTAGCAAAACAGCACGTTTTGAGCTTTAATCTGCGTTTTAACGCGTAAAATGTTACAAAACGACGAATTTTTATTATTCGTTTTTATTAATATTGCTTCTATTTGAACGATTTCGCAATGATCTAAAATGCTTGAAAATGCTTATTTTAGCAAAACAGCACATTTTGAGCTTTATTGGCGTTTTAACGCGTAAAACAGTGCTAATAAAACGACGAAATTTTTATTTTTCGTTTTATATTAATATTGCTTCTATTTAAACGATTTCCGTCAATCTAAAATGCTTCTGAAAATGTTTATTTAGCAAAACAGCACGTTTGAGTTTTAGTCTGCGTTTTAACGCGCAAAACAGCATAAAACGACGCACTTTTTATTATTTGTTTTTATTACGTTTCTATTTGAACGATTTCAACGATTCAAAATGCTTCTTGAAAATGCTTATTTTGTGCAAAACAGCACGTTTTGTTTAATCTGCGTTTTAACGCGCAAAACAGCATAAAAACGACGAAATTTTTTATTATTCGTTTTTATTAATATGGCGTCTATTTGAACGATTTCAACGATCTAAAATGCTTGAAAATGCTTATTTTAGCAAAACAGCACGTTTTGAGTTTTATCTGCGTTTTTAACGCGTAAAACAGCATAAAACACGAATTTTTATTATATGTTTTTTATTAATATTGTTTCTATTTGAACGATTTCAACGATCTAAAATGCTTGAAAATGCTTATTTAGCAAAACAACAATGTTTTGAGTTTTTTAATCTGCGCGTTTTAACGCTTAAAACAGCATGTAAAAACGACGAAATTTTATTATTCGTTTTTTATTAATATGGCGTCTATTTGAACGATTTCAACGATCTAAAATGCTTTGAAAATGCTTATTTTAGCAAAACAGCACATTTGCAGCTTTTATCTGGCGTTTTAACGCGTAAAAACAGCATAAAAATGACGAAATTTTTATTATTCGTTTTTATTAATATTGTTTCTATTTGAACGATTTCAACGATCTAAAATGCTTGAAAATGCTTATTTTAGCAAACAAACTAATGTTTTGAGCTTTAATTCATGTTTTAACGCGTAAAACAGCGCATAAAACGACAAATTTCATTATTCGTTTTTATTAATATTATGTCTTATTTGAACGATTTTACCGATCTAAAATGCTTGAAAATGCTAATTTTAGCAAAACAGCACGTTTTGAAAGCTTTAATCAGCGTTTTAACGCGTAATACGTTATAAAAACGACGAAATTTTTATTATTCGTTTTTATTAATATTGCGTCTATTTGAACGATTTCAACGATCTAAAATGCTTGGTGTACGCTTATTTTAGCAAACAGCACGTTTTGAGCTTTAATCTGCGTTTCAACGCGTAAAACAGCATAAAAATGACGAATTTTATTATTCGTTTTACACAATATTGCTTCTATTTAAACGTGATTTCAACAATCTAAAATGCCTGAAATGCTTATTTTAGCAAAAACAGCACGTTTTGAGTTTTAATCTGCGTTTAACGTGCGTAAAACAGCATAAAACGACGAAATTTTTATTATTCATTTTTTATTCATATTGCTTCTTATTTGAACAATTTCAACGATCTAAAATGCTTGAAAATGCTTATTTTAGCAAACAGCACGTTTTGAGTTTTTGAACTGCGTTTTAACGCGTAAAACAGCATAAAACGACGAAATTTTATTTTTCGTTTTATTAATATTGCTTCCTATTTAAACGATTTCAACGATCTAAAATGCTTCTGAAAATGTTTATTTTAGCAAAACAGCACGTTTTGAGTTTTAATCTGCGTTTTAACGCAGAAAACAGCATAAAACGACAAATTTTTATTATTCGTTTTTATTCATTGCTTCTATTTGAACGGGGATTTCAACGATCTAAAATGCTTGAAAATGCTTTATTTCAAAACAGCACGTTTTGAGCTTTTTAATCAGCGTTTAACGCGTAAACAGCATAAAACGACGAATTTTTATTATCTGCTCTTTATTAATATTGCGTCTATTTGAACCATTTCCAACGATATAAAATGTTTGAAAAAATGCTTATTTTGCGCAGCATCACGTTTTGAGCTTTAATCAGCGTTTTAACGCGTAAACAGCATAAAAACGACGAAAATTTTATTATTCCGTTTTATTAATATTGCGCGTCTATTTGAACGATTTCAACGATCTAAAATGCTTGAAAATGCTTATTTTAGCAAAACAGCACGTTTTAAAAGCTTTAATCTGCGTTTTTAACGCGTAAACAGCATAAAACGACGAATTTTTATTATTCGTTTTTATTAATATTGCTTCTATTTGAACGATTTTCAACGATCTAAAAATGCTTGAAAATGCTTATTTTAGCAAAACAGCACGTTTTGAGCTTTAATCTGCGTTTTAACGCGTAAACAGCATAAAACGACGAATTTTTTTATTATTCGTTTTTATTAATATTGCTCTATTTGAACGATTTCAACGATCTAAAAATGCTTGAAAATGCTAATTTTAGAAAAACAGTTTTTTTTTGCGTTTTTAACGGATTAAACATTAAAACGACAAATTTTTATTATTCGTTTCATTTTTGATTATTTGGTTATTTAACATCAAATGTAAAATTTTATTTTGTAAAGCACGTTTTGAGCTTTAAATCTGCTTTTAACGCGTAAAACAAATAAATTAGACAAATTTTTATTATTCGTTTTTAATATTACGTCTTTGAACGAGTTTAACGATAAAAATGCTTGAAAATGTAATTTTTAAAACACTTTTGAGTTTTAATATCGTTTTAACGCGAAAACAGCATAAAAGCAAAATTTTTTTTCGTTTTTTAATATTGCGTCTATTTGAACGAGATTTTACGAAAAATTCTTGAAAATGCTTATTTTATAATAACAGCACCTTTTAGTTTAATTCTTTTAACGCAAAACAGCATAAAAATGATTTTATATAGTTCGTTTTATTTAATTTTGTTTTTAAACGTTAAACAATTTAAAAACTGAAGAAATTTTTTTTTAAAAACAATTTTGTTTTGAACTGCGTTTTAACGCGTAAAAGCATAAAACGCTAAATTTTTATTAAACGTTTTTTTAGTTTAATTCTTTAACGTTAAACGATTAAAAATGCTTGAAAATGCTTATTTTATTAAAAGCGCGTTTTGAGCTTTAATTTGCGTTTTAAGCGTAAAACATCTTAAAGAGAATTTTTATTATTGATTTTTAATATTGCGTCTTTTAACGTTTCAACGACTAAAACGTTTTTAATGTTTTTTTCAAAATACTATTTTGAATTTAATCGCGTTTTAAAGCGTAAAACAGCATTTAAAAACAACGTTTTTTTTTTTTTATTAACTTTACGAACGATTTCACGATTAAAATGCTTGTTTAATGCTTATTTTATTAAACAGTTTACGTTAAATTGCTTTAAAACGTTTTTAACGCGAAAATCATTACGCTTTTTTTATATGCGTTAACGATAAACGATCATTTTTATTAATTATTTTTAGAAATCTCTTTTGAGCTTAACAATCTAAGTGCTTAATTTATTTTACAAAACAGCATTTTACTTAATTTTTTAATCGTAATATTATAATCAATTTTTATTATCTTTAAATAATATTGCTAAATGCACGATTTAAGATCTATTTGCTTATATGCGTTTTACAGCATAAAGACGTTTTATTAATCGCTTTTATTATAAATGTCATTTAAGAGATTTTATATTTTTTTAAATTTATTTAACGATTCAAGTAAAATTTTGAAAATGCTTTTTTAGCTAACCGTTTTAACTTAATACGATAATTAAACGCATAATATTGATATATTTTTATTATTCTTTATTTATATGTTATTTAACGATTCACGAAAGCTTGAAAATGCTTATTTTAGAAAAGCATTTTGAGCTTTTATTCGTTTTAACGTAAAACACATAAAAGACGAATTTTTATTATTCGTTTTTATTAAATTGCTCATTTGAACGTTTCAACGATCTAAAATGCTTGAAAGCTTATTTTACAAGAAAACAGCATTTATTAACGTTTTAACGCGTAAAACGATAAAATATGATTTTTTAATTCGTTTTTAATTAATATTGCGCATTTAAAACGATTTCAAGACTAAAATGCTGAAAAGTCTTTTTAGCAAACGCGTTTTAAGCTTTAACACTTAACGTAAAACACATAAATTTTTTTATTCGTTTTTATTTTTTTTTATTATATTTTCTATTTGAACGATTTCAAGACTAAAATGCTTGAAAATGCTTATTTTAGAAAACAGCACGTTTTGAGCTTTAATCAGCGTTTTAACGCGTAAATCATAAAAACGAAAATTTTTATTATTCGTTTTTTTTAATTGCTCATTTAAAATTTAAAATTAAAATGCTTGAAAAAGTTTTGCTAAACAGCTTTAGCTTAATCAGTTTTAACGCAAAAACAATAAAATGAAATTTTTTTATTATTCGTTTTTATTAATATTGCGTCTATTTGAACGTGATTTCAACATCTTGCTTGAAAATGCTTTTTAGCAAAACAGCACGTTTTGAGTTTTAATCTGCGTTTTAAGCGTAAAACAGCATAAAACGAGAAATTTTTATTATTCGTTTTTATATATTGCTTCTATTTGAACGATTTCAACGATCTAAAAATGCTTGAAAATGCTTTTTTTAGCAAAACAGCACGTTTTGAGTTTAATCTGCGTTTTAACGCGTAAAACTGCATAAAAACGACAATTTTTATTATTCGTTTTTATTAATATTGCGTCTATTTGAACGAATTTCAACGATCTAAAAGTTTTGAAATGCCTATTTTGCAAAAAAAAGCAGTTTTATTTAATCTGCGTTTTTTAACGCTAAAACAGCATAAAAATGACGAATTTTTATTATTCGTTTTTATTAATATTGCTTCTATTTAAACGATTTCAACGAATAAAATTTGAAAATGCTCATTTTAGCAAAACAGCACGTTTTGAGCTTTTAATCTGCGTTTTAACGCGTAAAAACAACATAAAAACGACGAAATTTTTATTATTCGTTTTATTCATATTGTTCTATTTGAACGATTTCAACGATCTAAAATGCTTGAAAATGCTTATTTTAGCAAAACAGCACGTTTTGAGCTTTAATCTGCGTTTTAACGCGTAAAACAGCATAAAAAACGACGAAATTTTTATTATTCGTTTTTTATTAATATTGCTTCTATTTAACGATTTCAACGATCTAAAATGCTTGAAAATGCTTATTTTAGCAAAACAGCACGTTTTGAGCTTTAATCTGCGTTTTAACGCAAAACAGCATAAAAACGACGAAATTTTTATTATTCGTTTTTATTAATATTGCGTCTATTTGAACGATTTCAACGATCTAAAATGCTTGAAAATGCTTATTTTAGCAAAACAGCACGTTTTGAGCTTTAATCTGCGTTTTAACGCGTAAAACAGCATAAAACGACGAAATTTTATTATTCGTTTTTATTAATATTGCTTCTATTTGAACGATTTCAACGATCTAAAATGCTTGAAAATGCTTATTTTAGCAAAACAGCACGTTTTGACTTTAATCTGCGTTTTAACTGTAAAACAGCATAAAATGACGAAATTTTTATTATTCGTTTTTATTAATATTGCTTCTATTTAAACGATTTCAACGATCTAAAATGCTTGAAAATGCTAATTTTAGCAAACAGCACGTTTTGAGCTTTTAATCTGCGTTTTAACGCGTAAAACAGCATAAAAACGACGAAATTTTTTTATTCGTTTTTATTAATATTGCTTCTATTTGAACGATTTCAACGATCTCAAATGCTTGAAAATGTTTTTATTTTAAAGCAAACAGCACGTTTTGAGCTTTATCTCGTTTAACGCGTAAAACAGCATAAAACGACGAAATTTTTAATTTATTCGTTTTTATTAATATTGCGTCTATTTTGAACGATTTCAACGATCTAAAATGCTTAAAAATGCTATTTGCAAAACAGCACGTTTTGAGCTTTAATCTGCGTTTTAACTCGTAAAACAGCATAAAAATGACGAATTTATTTCGTTTTTATTAATATTGCTTCTATTTAAACGATTTCAACGATCTCAAATGCTTGAAATGTTTTTTTAGCAAAAAAAAGCACGTTTTGAGTTTAATCTGCGTTTTAACGCGTAAACAGCATAAAAAACCAAATTTTTATTATTCGTTTTTATTAATATTGCGTTTTATTTGAAGATTTCAAGGGATCTAAAATGCTTGAAAATGCAATTTAGCAAAACAGCAACGTTTTGAGCTTTAATCCGCGTTTTAACGCGTAAAACAGCATAAAACGACGAAATTTTTATTATTGTTTTTAATTATTGGCTATTTGAACGATTTCAACGATCTAAAAATGCTTGAAAATGCTTATTCCAGCAAACAGCACGTTTTGAGCTTTAATCTGCGTTTTAACGCGAAAACAGCAAAAAAACGACGAATTTTTATTATCTCTTTTTTTTAAATATTGCTTTATTTAACGATTTCAACGATCTAAAATGCTTGAAAATGCTTATTTGAGCAAAACAGCACGTTTTGAGTTTATTCTGCGTTTTAACGCGTAAAACAGCATAAAACGACGAAATTTTTATTATTCTTTTTTATTAATATTGCGTCCATTTGAAACGATTTTCAACGATCTAAAATGCTTTGAAAATGCTTATTTTAGCAAAACAGCACGTTTTGAGTTTAATCTGCGTTTAACGCGTAAAACAGCATAAAAAATGACGATTTTTATTATTCGTTTTTATTAATATTCTTCTATTTAAAGGGATTTCAAGATCTAAAATGCTTGAAAATGCTTATTTTAGCAAAACTGCACGTTTTGAGTTTAATCTGCGTTTAACGCGTAAACAGCATAAAAACGACGAAATTTTATTATTCGTTTTTATTCATATTGCTTCTATTTGAACGATTTCAACGATCTAAAATGCTTGAAAATGCTTATTTTAGCAAACAGCACGTTTAGTTTAATCTGCGTTTTAACGCGTAAAACAGCATAAAACGACGAATTTTTTATTATTCGTTTTTATTAATATTGCGTCTATTTGAACGATTTCAACGATCTAAAATGCCCTTGAAAATGCTTTTTTTAAAAGCAAAAAGCACGTTTTGAGCTTTATTCCTTGGTTTTAACCCGTAAACAGCATAAAAAAAACGACGAAATTTTATTATTCGTTTTTATTAATATTGCGTCTATTTGAACGATTTCAACGATCAAAATGCTTGAAAATGCCAATTTTAGCAAAACAGCACGTTTTGAGCTTTAATCTGCGTTTTAACCCCTAAAACAGCATAAAACGACGAAATTTTTACTATTCGTTTTTATTAATATTGCGCCCATTTGAACGATTTCAACGATCTAAAATGCTTGAAAATGCTTATTTTAGCAAAACAGCACGTTTTGAGTTTAATCTGCGTTTTAACGCGTAAAACAGCATAAAAATGACGAATTTTAGATTCGTTTTTATTCATATTGCTTCTATTTGAACGATTTCAATGATTAAATTTGAAAATGCTATTTTAGCAAAACAGCACGTTTTGAGCTTTAATCTGCGTTTTAACGCGTAAAACAGCATAAAACGACGAATTTTTATTATTCGTTTTTATTAATATTGCGTCAATTTGAAACGATTTCAACGATTCAAAATGCTTGAAAATGCTTATTTTAGCAAAACATCACGTTTTGAGCTTTAATCAGCGTTTTAACGCGTAAAACAGCATAAAACGACAAAATTTTTATTATTCGTTTTTATTAATATTGCTTCTATTTGAACGATTTCAACGATCTAAAATGCTTGAAAATGCTTATTTTAGCAAAACAGCACGTTTTGAGCTTTAATCTGCGTTTTAACGCGTAAAATCATATAAAACGACGAATTTTTACTATTCGTTTTTATTAATATTGCGCTATTTGAACGATATTCAACGATCTAAAATGCTTGAAAATTGCTTATTTGCATTAAACAGCACGTTTTGTTGAACTTTATCTGCGTTTTAACGCGTAAAAGAGCATCAAAAACGACGAATTTTTTATTATTAGTTTTTTATTATTTGCTTCTATTTGAACGATTTCAACGATCAAAATGTTTGAAAATGCTTATTTGAGCAAAACAGCACGTTTTGAGCTTTAATCGGTGTTTAACGCGTAAAACAGCATAAAAACGACGAATTTTTACTATTCGTTTTTATTAATATTGCGTCTATTTGAACGATTTCAACGATCTAAAATTGCTTGAAAATGCTTATTTTAGCAAAACAGCACGTTCTGAGCTTAATCTGCGTTTTAACGCGTAAACAGCATAAAAACGACAATTTTTATTATTCGTTTTATTAATATTGCTTCTATTTGAACGATTTCAACGATCAAATTTGCTTGAAAATGCTTATTTTAAGCAAAACAGCACGTTTGAGTTTTAATCTGCGTTTTAACGCGTAAAACAGCATAAAAATGACGAAATTTTTATTATTCGTTTTATTAATATTGCGTCTATTTGAAACGATTTCAACGATCTAAAAATGCTTGAAAATGTTTATTTTAAGCAAAAACAGCACGTTTTGAGCTTTTAATCTGCGTTTTAACGCGTAAATACAGCATAAAAATGACGAAATTTTATTATTCGTTTTTATTAATATTGCGTCTATTTGAACGATTTCAACGATCTAAAATGCTTGAAAATGCTTTATTTTAGCAAAAACAGCAGTTTTGAGTTTTAATCTGCGTTTTAACGCGTAAAACAGCATAAAATGACGAATTTTTATTATTGTTTTTTTAAATATTGCTTCTATTTAAAACGATTTCAAGCGATCTAAAATGCTTGAAAATGCTTATTTTAGCAAAACAGCACGTTTTGAGCTTTTAATCTGCGTTTTAACGTTAAAACAGTATAAAACGACGAAATTTATTATTCGTTTTTATTCATATTTTGCTTTTGAACGATTTCAACGATCTAAAATGCTTGAAAATGCTATTTTTAGCAAAACGTACGTTTTGAGTTTTTAATCTGCGTTTCAACGCGTAAAGAGCATAAAACGACGATTTTTTAATTATTCGTTTTTATTAATATTGCGTCTTTTGAACGATTTCCCAACGATTTATGCTTGAAAATGCTTATTTTAGAAAAACATCACGTTTTGAGCTTTAATCAGCGTTTTAACGCGTAAAACAGCATAAAACGACGTTTAGTTTTTTTCGCTTTTTATTAAATTGCGTCTATTTGAACGATTTCAACGATCTAAAATGCTTGAAAATGCTTATTTTTGCAAAACAGCAGTTTTAGCTTTAATCTGCGTTTTAAGAAAACAAACGTTTTGATTTTAATTATCGTTTTAAGTAAACAGCATAAAACGACGAATTTTATTATTCGTTTTATTAATATTGCGTCTTTTGAACGATTTCAACGATCTAAAATGCTTGAAAATGCTTATTTTTGCAAACAGCCGTTTTGAGCTTTAATCGTTTTAACGC
>NW_027046785.1:0-20781 GCF_025399875.1 Dalotia coriaria | reverse complement strand
ATGTTGAAAATGCTTTTTTGGCAAAACAGCACTTTTTGGGTTTTAATCTGCGTTTAACGCGTTAAACGGCAAAAAACGACAAAATTTTATTATTCGTTTTTTATTTTTATTGCGTCTTTTTTGAACGATTTCAACGATCAAAAAATGTTTTGAAAATGTTTTTACCAGTACGTTTTGAGTTTTTAATCGCGTTTTAACGCGAAAAAACAGCAAAAAAAACGACAAATTTTTTATTATTTTTTTTAATAATATTGCTTCTTTTTGGGAACAATTTCAACGATCAAAAAATGTTTGAAAATGTTTTATTTTAGAAAAACAGCACTTTTTTGAGCTTTAATCTGCTTTTTTAACGGGGTAAAAAAAAGCAAAAAAAACGACGAAATTTTTATTATTTGTTTTTATTATTGCGTCTTTTTTAAACGATTTAAAACGATTTTGGGCTAAAAAATGCTTTTTTTTAAAGGGCCGAAGTTTTGAGCTTTAATTGCGTTTAACGCGCAAAACAGCATAAAACGACAAATTTTTTTTATTTTTCTTTTTTTATTAATATTGTTTATTTGAACGATTTCAAGATCTAAAATGCTTAAAAATTTTAATTTAGCAAAACAGCACGTTTTGAGTTTTAATCTGCTTTTTAACCCCCCAAAAAAGAAAAAAGGGGACAAATTTTTTTATTATTCTTTTTTTATTAATATTGTTTTTCTATTTGAACGATTTCAACGATCAAAAAATTGTTTGAAAATTTTTATTTTAAAGAAAAAACGAAGTTTTGAGTTTTATTCGCGTTTTAACGCGTAAAAAAAACAAAAAAAAGGGACGAAATTTTTTATTCGTTTTTTTTTTTATTGCGTCTATTTAAAACCGTGATTTAAACGATTTTCCCTTAAAAATGTTTTATTTTAGCAAAAAAAAGTTTTGATTTTTAAAATCTGCTTTTTAACGCGTAAAACAGAAAAAAAACGACGAAATTTTTATTATTCTTTTTTATAAATTTTGGGTTTTATTTAAAACGATTTCAACGATCTAAAATGTTTTTGAAAATGCTTTTTTTAAAAGAAAACAGAAATTTTGAGTTTTATTCTGCGTTTTAAGGGCGTAAAAACTCGACGAAATTTTTATTATTCGTTTTTTTTTTTTATTGCGTCTATTTGAACGAATTTCCCAACGATCTAAAATACTTGGAAATGTTTTTTACAAAACACCCGTTTTGAGTTTTTAATCTGCGTTTTTAACGCGAAAAACAGAAAAAAAAACAAAAAAATTTTTTTATTATTTTTTTTTATTAATATTGCGTCTATTTGAACGTTTTCCCAAGGGATCAAAATGCTTGAAAATATTTTTTTAAAACCCAAAACAGCACGTTTTGAGTTTTAGTCTGCGTTTTAACGCGTAAAACAGCCTAAAAACGACGAAATTTTTATTATTCTTTTTTTATTAATATTGCGTCTTTTTTGATGGGATTTCAACGATTAAAAATGCTTGAAAATGTTTTTTTTAAAAGCAAAACAGCACGTTTTGAGTTTTAATCTGCGTTTTAACGCGTAAAAAAAAAGCAAAAAAAACGACGAATTTTTATTATTCGTTTTTATTAATATTGCGTCTTTTTGGGAACGATTTCAACGATCAAAAATGCTTGAAAATGCTTTTTTTTAGCAAAACAGCACGTTTTGAGTTTTAATCTGCGTTTTAACGCGAAAACAACATAAAACGACGAAATTTTATTTTTCCCGTTTTTATTAATATTGCGTCTATTTGAACGTTTTCAACGATCAAAAAATGCTTGAAAATGCTTTTTTTTAAAGCAAAACAGCACTTTTGAGCTTTAATCTGCGTTTTAACGCGAAAAACAGCATAAAACGACAAAATTTTTTTATTTTTCTTTTTATTAATATTGCGTCTATTTAAAACGATTTCAACGATCAAAAAATGCTTGAAAATGTTTTAAAAGCAAAACAGCACGTTTTGAGCTTTAATCTGCGTTTTAAGCGTAAAACACATAAAACGACGAATTTTTTATTATTTTTTTTTTATTAATATTGGTCTATTTAAAACGATTTAAAACGATCTAAAATGCTTGAAAATGTTTTTTTTGGCAAAACGCACGTTTTTGATTTTTAACCCGCGTTTTAACGCGTAAAACAGCTTTAAAAACGACGAAATTTTATTATTCGTTTTTTTTTAAATATTGCGTCAATTTGAACGATTTCAACGATCTAAAAATGCTTGAAAATGTTTATTTTAGCAAAACAGCACGTTTTGACCCAACCGCGAAGGGCGAAAAAACCCCATAAAAAAACGACGAATTTTTTTTATTCTTTTTTTATTAATAGGCCCATTTGAACGATTTCAACGATTAAAATGCTTGAAAATGCTTTTTTAAAAAGAAAAACAGCACGTTTTAAAAGTTTTAATCTGCGTTTTAACGGGGAAACCAGCAAAAAAACGACAAAATTTTTTAATTCGTTTTTATTAAATATTGCGCCTATTTGACGTTTTCCCCAACGATCTAAAATGTTTGGCCCCTTTTTTAGCAAAACAGCACTTTTTTGAGTTTTAATCGGTTTTAAACCGCGAAAACAGCAAAAAAACGACGAATTTTTATTATTCGTTTTTATTAATATTGTCTATTTGAACGATTTCAACGATCAAAAAATGCTTGAAAATGCTTTTTTTTAAAAGCAAAAAAAAAGCACGTTTTGAGTTTTAATCTGCGTTTTAACGCGTAAAAAAAACAAAAAAACGACAAAATTTTTTAATTGTTTTTATTAATATTGCGTTTTATTTGAACGATTTAAAACGTTTCAAAATGTTTGGAAAATGTTTTTATTTCAGCAAAACAGCACGTTTTGAGCTTTAATCTGCTTTTTAACGCGAAAAAACAGCAAAAAAACGACGAAATTTTTATTCGTTTTTATTAATATTGCGTCTTTTGGGAACGATTTGAACGATCTAAAATGTTTGGGAAAATGTTTTTAAATTTTAGAAAACGAACGTTTTGTTTTTTAATCTGCGTTTTAACCCCAAAACAGCAAAAAAACGAGTTTTTTTTATTTTTTTGTTTTTTAAATTATTGCGTCTATTTGAACGATTTCAACGATCAAAAAATGTTTTGAAAATGCTTTTTTTTAGAAAAAAACAGCACGTTTTGAGCTTTAATCTGCGTTTTAACGCGTAAAACAGCAAAAAAAACGACGAAATTTTTATTATTCTTTTTTTATTAATATTGCGTCAATTTGAACGATTTAAAACGATCAAAAAATGTTTGAAAATGTTTTTTTTAAAAGAAAAAACAGCACTTTTTGAGTTTTTAATCTGCGTTTTAACGCGAAAAACAGCAAAAAAAACAACGAATTTTTTATTATTCTTTTTTTAAATTTGCTTTATTTTGAACGATTTCAACGATCAAAAAATGTTTGAAAATGTTTTTTTTAGCAAAACAGCACGTTTTGATTTTTTAATTGCTTTTTTAACGCGTAAAACAGCATAAAAACGACAAAATTTTTTATTTTTCCCGTTTTTTTTAAATATTGCGTCTATTTGAACGTTTTCCCTGGCATCAAAAATGTTTTTGAAAATGATTATTTTAGCAAAACAGCACTTTTTGAGTTTTTAATCTGCGTTTGAACGCGTAAAACAGCAAAAAAAACGACGAATTTTTTTTTTTCTTTTTTATTAATATTGCTTTTTTTTAAAAGATTTCAACGATCAAAAAAATGCTTAAAAATTTTTCATTTTAGCAAAACAGCACGTTTTGAGCTTTAATCTGCGTTTTAACGCGTAAAACAGCATAAAACAAAAACGAAAATTTTTTATTATTCGTTTTTTAAATAATATTGCGTCTATTTGAACGATTTCAACGTTTCAAAATGTTTGGGAAAATGCTTATTTTAGCAAAACAGCACGTTTTGAGCTTTAATCTGCTTTTTAACGCGTAAACAGCATAAAACGACGAATTTTTATTATTCTTTTTTATTAATATTTTTTATTTGCATTTAAACCGATCTAAATGCTTGAAAAATGCTTATTTTAGCAAAACAGCAGTTTTGAGCTTTATTCTGCGTTTTAACGGGGTAAAATAGCATAAAAACGACGAAATATTTATTATTCGTTTTTATTAATATTGCGTCTATTTGAACGATTTCAACGACTAAAATGCTTGGAAAATGCTTTTTTTTAAAAAACAACTTTTTGATCTTTTAATCTGCGTTTTAACGGGGGAAAAACAGCAAAAAAAATGACGAATTTTTATTATTTTTTTTATTAATATTGCTTCTATTTGAAACGATTTCAACGTTTCAAAATACGGAAAATGCTTTTTTTTAAAAAAACAGCACGTTTTGAGTTTTTTAATCTGCTTTTTTAACGCGAAAAAAGCTTTGGACGAAATTTTTATTATTCTTTTTTTTATTAATATTTTTTTTTTGAACGATTTCAACGCCCCAAAAATTTTTGGGAAAATGTTTATTTTAGCAAAACAGCACTTTTTGAGTTTTTCCCTGCGTTTTAACGGGGGAAACAGCATAAAAAACGACGAAATTTTTATTATTCGTTTTTTTTTTTTATTGCGTCTATTTGAAGGGATTTTAACGATCAAAAAATGCTTAAAAAATGCTTATTTTAGAAAAAACAGCACTTTTTGAGTTTTAATCTGCGTTTTAACGCGAAAACAGCAAAAAAAGGGCGAATTTTTTTTTTCTTTTTTATTAATATTGCTTTTTATTTAAAACGATTTCAACAAATCTAAAATGCTTGAAAATGCTTTTTTTAAAAGAAAAACAGCACTTTTTGAGTTTTTATTCGCGTTTTAACGCGAAAAACAAGCTTTAAAAAACGACGAAATATTTATTACCCGTTTTTATTAATATTGCGTCTATTTGAACGATTTAAAAGATCAAAAAAATGTTTTTAAAAAGCTTATTTTAGCAAAACAAAGTTTTGAGTTTTAACCTGCGTTTTAAGGGTAAAACAGCAAAAAAAATGACGAATTTTTTTTTTTCGTTTTTTTTTAAATTATTGCTTTTTTTTTGAAGGGGATTTCAAGGGATCTTACGGAAAATGCTTTTTTTAAAAGAAAAAACAGCACGTTTTGAGTTTTAATCTGCTTTTTAACGCGAAAAAAAAGGAAAAAAAACGACAAAATTTTTTAGTATTCTTTTTTTATTAATATTGCTTCTATTTGAAGGGGATTTCAACGATCTAAAATGCTTAAAAAATGCTTATTTTAGAAAAAACAGCACTTTTTTATTTTAATCTGCTTTTTAAGCAAAAACAGCAAAAAAAAGGGACAAATTTTTTATTATTCGTTTTTTTAATTTGCGTCTATTTGAACGATTTCAACGATCAAAAAATGTTTTGAAAATGCTTATTTTGAAAAATAGCACGTTTTGATTTTTAACCCGCGTTTTAACGCGTAAAACAATTTAATAAAACGACAAAATTTTTTATTATTCTTTTTTAAATATTGCGTCTATTTGAAGGGATTTCAACGACCAAAATTTTGAAAATGCTTATTTTAGCAAAACAGCACGTTTTGAGCTTTATTCTGGGTTTTAACGCGTAAACAGCAAAAAAACGAAAAATTTTTTAAATTTATTCGTTTTTTTTTTTATTGCGTCTATTTAAAACGATTTCAACGATTAAAAATCCCGAAAATGTTTTATTTTTAGCAAAACAGCACGTTTTGAGCTTTAATCTGCGTTTAACGCGTAAAACAGCATAAAAACGACAAATTTTTTATTATTCGTTTTTATTAATATTGCTTCTTTTTTAAAACGATTTCAACGACTAAAATGTTTGAAAATGTTTATTTTAGAAAAAAACAGCACGTTTTGAGCTTTAATCTGCGTCTTAACGGGGTAAACAGCAAAAAAAACGACAAAATTTTTTTATTATTCGTTTTTTTTAAAATTTGCGTTTTTTGAACGATTTCAACGATCTAAAATATTTAAAAAATGCTTATTTTAGAAAAACAGCACGTTTTGAGTTTTTAATCTGCGTTTTAACGCGAAAAACAGCAAAAAACGAAAATTTTTTATTATTCTTTTTTATTAATATTCCCCCCCTTTTTTAAACGTTTTTCCAAACGATTAAAATGTTTGGGAAAATGATTTTTTTAGCAAAACAGCACGTTTTGAGCTTTAATCGCGTTTTAACGCAAAACAGCAAAAAAACGACAAAATTTTTTATTATTCGTTTTTATTAATATTGCGTCTATTTGAACGATTTAAAACGATCTAAAATGCTTAAAAAATGATTATTTTAGCAAAACAGCACGTTTTGAGCTTTAATCTGCGTTTGAACGCGTAAAACAGCATAAAAACGACAAATTTTTTATTATTCGTTTTTATTAATATTGCGTCTTTTTTAAAAGGGGGATTTCAACGATCTAAAATGTTTAAAAAAAGCTTATTTTAGCAAAACAGAAATTTTGAGCTTTAATCTGCTTTTTAAAAGGTAAAACAGCAAAAAAACGACAAAATTTTTTATTATTCGTTTTTTAATTTATTGCGTCTATTTAAAGGATTTCAACGATCAAAAAATGTTTTGAAAAGCTTATTTTAGCAAAACAGCACGTTTTGAGTTTTAATCTGCTTTTTAACGCGAAAAACAGCAAAAAAACGACGAAATTTTATTATTCGTTTTTTATTAATATTGCTTCTATTTGAACGTTTTCCCAACGATCTAAAAGTTTTTGAAAATGCTTTTTTTCCCAAAAACAGCACGTTTTGAGTTTAATTGTGTTTTAACGCGTAAAACAGCATAAAACGACGAATTTTTTTTTTTCGTTTTTATTAATATTGCGTCTTTTGAACGATTTCAAAAATCAAAAAATGCTTAAAAAATGCTTTTTTTTAAAAGCAAAAAAACACGTTCGGGATTTTTAAATTTCGCTTTTTAAACGCGTAAACGGATAAAAACGACAAATTTTTTTATTATTCGTTTTTTTTAAATTTGCGTCTATTTGAAGGGAATTCAACTATCAAAAATGCTTGAAAATGCTTATTTTAGAAAAAACAGCACGTTTTGAGTTTTTAACCCGGCGTTTTAACGCGAAAAACAGCAAAAACGACAAAATTTTTTATTATTCTTTTTTATTAATATTGCGTCTATTTAAAACGATTTCAACGATCAAAAAAATGCTTAAAAAATGCTTTTTTTTCCCAAAACAGCACGTTTTGAGCTTTAATCTGCTTTTAAAGGGTAAAACAGCATAAAACGAAAAATTTTTTTATTATTCTTTTTTATTAATATTGCGTCTTTTGAACGATTTAAAAAGATCAAAATGCTTGAAAATGATTATTTTAGAAAAAAACGAAGGTTTTGATTTTTTAATCGGGCGTTTAAACGCGTAAAACAGCAAAAAACGAGGGAAATTTTTTATTATTCGTTTTTATTAATATTCCCCCCCTTTTTTGAAGGGATTTCAACGATTTTTAAAATGCTTAAAAAATGCTTATTTGCAAAACAGCACGTTTGAGTTTTAATCTACGTTTCAACGGGGAAAAAAACAGCATAAAACGACGAATTTTTATTATTCGTTTTTTTAAATTTGTTTTTATTTGAACGATTTCAACGATCTAAAATGCTTAAAAGTTTTTATTTTAGCAAAACAGCACGTTTTGAGCTTTAATCTGCGTTTTAACGCGAAAAAACAGCAAAAAAACGACAAAATTTTTTTATTATTCGTTTGTTATCAATATTGCGTCTTTTTTGAACGATTTCAACGATCTAAAATGTTTGAAAATGCTTTTTTTTAGCAAAACAGCACGTTTTGAGTTTTTAATCTGCGTTTTAACGCGAAAAACAGCATAAAAACGACAAAATTTTTTTATTATTCTTTTTTAAATATTGCGTCTATTTGAACAAATTTAAAACGATCAAAAAATGCTTAAAAAATGTTTATTTTAAAAAAACGGCTTTTAAAGTTTTTAATCTGCGTTTAACGCGTAAAAAAGGGCAAAAACACAAATTTTTACCCCCCTTTTTTTTATTAATATTGCGTTTATTTGAACGATTTCAAGGGATCAAAAAATTTTTTAAAAAATGATTATTTTAAAAAACAGCACGTTTTAGTTTTTAATCTGCGTTTGAACGCGAAAAACAGCAAAAAAACGACAAATTTTTATTTTTCCCGTTTTTATTAATATTGCGTCTATTTAAACGTTTTCCCAACGATCTAAAATGTTTGAAAATGTTATTTTAGAAAAAAACAGCACGTTTTGAGCTTTAATCTGCGTTTTAACGTGAAAAAACAGCATAAAACGACAAAATTTTTTATTATTCGTTTTTATTAATATTTCCATTTAAACGATTTCAAGGGATCTAAAATGCTTGAAAATGCTTTTTTTAGAAAAACAGACGTTTTGATTTTTTAATCTGCGTTTTAACGCGTAAACAGCTTTAAAAACGACGAAATTTTTATTATTCGTTTTTATTATTGCTTCTTTTTTAACGATTTCAACGATCTAAAATTTGAAAATGCTTTTTTAGCAAAAAACACGTTTTGAGTTTTAACCCGCGTTTTAACGCAAAACAG
This sequence comes from Dalotia coriaria, assembly GCF_025399875.1. Lineage (NCBI taxonomy): Eukaryota > Metazoa > Arthropoda > Insecta > Coleoptera > Staphylinidae > Dalotia > Dalotia coriaria. Next base: position 12,245 of record NW_027046785.1, on the reverse strand, counting down.
CATAAAAACGACGAATTTTTATTATTCTTTTTTTATTAATATTGGGTCTTTTTTAACGATTTCAACAATTTTGGGCTTAAAAATGCTTATTTTAGAAAAAACAGCACGTTCTGAGCTTTAATTCGCTTTAACGCGAAAACAGCTTTAAAAACGACAAATTTTTTTTATTATTCGTTTTTTAATTATTGCTTTTAAATTTGAACGAATTAAACCCTTTTAAAAAAATGCTTGAAAATGCTTTTTTTAAAAGCAAAAACAGCCCCGTTTTGAGCTTTAATCTGCGTTTTAACGCGAAAAACAGCAAAAAAACGACAAAATTTTTTATTATTCGTTTTTTAAAATTTATTGCGTCTATTTGAACGATTTCCAACGATCAAAAAATGCTTAAAAAATGCTTTTTTAAAAGCAAAACAGCACGTTTTGAGCTTTTAATCTGCGTTTTAACGCGAAAAACAGCATAAAAACGACAAATTTTTTTATTATTCGTTTTTTTAAATATTGCGTCTATTTAAACGATTTCAACGATCAAAAAATGTTTTAAAAATGATTATTTTAGCAAAAAAGCACGTTTTGAGCTTAATCTGCGTTTTAACGCGAAAAAACAGCATAAAAACGACGAAATTTTATTTTTTTCTTTTTTTATTTTTGGGCGTCTTTTGAACGACAACGATTTAAAATGTTTTGAAAATGCTTTTTTTTGGCAAAACAGCACGCTTTGAGCTTTAATCTACTTTTTCGCGAAAAAAATAAAAACGACAAATTTTTTTATTATTCGTTTTTATTAATATTGCTTTTTTTTTAAACGTTTTCCCAACGATCTAAAATGCTTGAAAATGTTTTTATTTTAGCAAAACAGAAATTTTGGTTTTAATCTGCGTTTTGAACGCGTAAAAAAAGCAAAAAAAACGACAAATTTTTTTATTTTTCCGTTTTTTATTAATATTGCGTATTTGAACTTTTAACAAAAAATGTTAAAAATGCTTTTTTGAAAACAGCCATTTAAATTTAACCTTTAAGTAAAAATGCATAAAACGCAATTTTTAATTCGTTTTATAATATTGTACGTAACGTTTTTAGTTAAAATTGGTTTTTAAAGAAAAACAGCAGCGTTTTATTTTAAATTCGTTTTAAGCAAACGCTTTTAAAACGTCAAATTTTAATTTTTTTAAAATTGTTATTTAACGTTTAACGTCATGCTTTAATTGTTTTTTAACAAAACAGAAAGTTTTTAATTTTTTATCAAACGTTTTAACGCTTAAAAAAATAAAACGCGAAATTTTATTACGTTTTTTATTTTTTGTTTTATTTAAAATTCCGATTTAAAATGCTTAAAAGCATACGCAAATGTTACGTTTATTAACGCGTTTTTAACGGTTTAAAACAGCAAAAAAACGAAATTTTATTATTCGTTTGTTATCAATATTGCTTTATTTAACGATTTCAACGATCTAAAATGCTGAAATGATTATTTTAAAAACACGCTTTTTGAGTTTAAATCGCGTTTAACGGCAAAACAGCAAAAACGGCAATTTTTATTATTCTTTTTTATTAATTTGCGTCTTTTGAACTTTTTAACGATCGAAAATGTTATTTAGCAAAAGCACGTTTGAGTTTAACACTTTTAACGCGTAAAACAAAAAGACGAAATTTTTATTATTCGTTTTTTTAGAATTGCGTTATTTGAACGATTTCACGATCAAAAGCGAAATGCTTATTTTACAAAACACCCGTTTTGAGCTTTAATCATTTTAAAACGCGTAAAACAGCATTAAAACGACGGGGAAATTTTTTTATTCTTTTTTTTATTAATATTGCGTCTATTTGAACGTTTTCCCAACGACCTAAAATGCTTGAAAATGCTTTTTTTTAGCAAAACAGCACGTTGGCTTTTCTGCGTTTAACGCGTAAAACAGCAAAAAAACGACAATTTTTATTATTCGTTTTTTTAAATATTGCTTTATTTGAACGATTTCAACGATCTAAAATGCTTGAAAATGCTTATTTTAGCAAAACAGCACTTTTTGGGGCTTTAATCTGCTTTTTAAGGGAAAAACAGCATAAAACGACGTTTTTATTATTCGTTTTTATAATATTCGTCTTTTGAACGATTTCAACATCTAAAATGTTGAAAATGCTTATTTTACCCCAAAACACCCGTTTTGAGGCTTTAATCTCGTTTGCGGAAAACGCAAAAAACGCTTTATTATTCGTTTTTTTTAAATTTGCTTATTTGAACGATTTCAACGATCTAAAATGGAAAATGCTTATTTTGAAAACGGCACTTTTTGGGCAATCTGCGAACGCGTAAAACGCTAAAACGACAAATTTTTATTATTCGTTTTTATTAATATCGTCTATTTAAACTTTCAACGATCTTCGAAAATGTTTTTTTAGCAAAACAGCCTTTTTGGGGCAATCGCTTTTTTAACGCGTAAAACACATAAAAGGGCAAAAATTTTTTTATTATTCGTTTTTTTAATTTTTTTCGTCTATTTAAACGTTTCAACGATCTAAAAGGGCAAAAATGCTTATTTTAGTAAAACAGCACTTTTTGAGTTTTAATCTGCTTTTTTAACGCGTAAAACAGCATAAAACGACAAAATTTTTATTATTCTTTTTTTTATTAATATTTTCTATTTGAACGATTTCAACGATCAAAAAATGCTTGAAAATTTTTATTTTACAAAAACAGCACGTTTGGAATCTGGTTTTAACGCGTAAAACGCATAAAACGACGAATTTTTTTTATTCGTTTTTTTTAAATTTCTTCTATTTGAACGTTTTTAACGATCAAAATGCTTGAAAATCTTATTTTAGCAAAACAGCACTTTTTGAGCTTTTAATCTGCGTTTTAACGCGTAAAACAGCAAAAAAACAAATTTTTTTTATTCGTTTTTTTTATTGCGTCTTTTAAACGATTTCAACGATCTAAAATGCTTGAAAACATTTTAGAAAAAAGCGTTTTGACTTTAATCTGCTTTTTAAACCCGAAAAACGCAAAAAAAACGACGAAATTTTATTATTGTATTTTATTAATATGGCGTCTATTTAGAACGATTTTAACGATCTAAAAATGCTGAAAATGCTTATTTTAGCAGCAAAACGCGCACGTTTTGAGCTTTAATCTGCGTTTTAACGCGTAAAACAGCATAAAGCAGCAGAAATTTTATTCGTTTTTATTATTGCGTCTATTTGAACGATTTCAACGATCTAAATGCTTGAAAAATGCTTATTTTAGCAAAACAGCACGTTTTGAGCTTTTAATCTGCGTTTTAACGCGTAAAACAGCATAAAACGACGAATTTTTTTATTCGTTTTTTATTAATATTGCTTCTATTTGAACGATTTCAGCGATCTAAATGCTTGAAAATGCTTATTTTAGCAAAACAGCACGTTTTGAGCTTTAATCTGCGTTTAACGCGTAAAACATATAAAACGACAGAAATTTTTATTATTCGTTTTTTTTATTAATATTGCGTCTATTTGAACGATTTCAGCGATCTAAAATGCTTGAAAATGATTATTTTAGCAGCAAACAGCACGTTTTGAGCTTTAATCTGCGTTTTGAACGTAAAACAGCATAAAACGACGAATTTTTTATTATTCGTTTTTATTAATATTGCTTCTATTTGAACGATTTCAACGATCTAAAAATGCTTGAAATGCTTATTTTAGCAAAACAGCACGTTTTGAGGCTTTTAATCTGCGTTTTTAACGCGTAAAACAGCATAAAAACGACAATTGTTTTATTATTCGTTTTTATTAATATTGCGTCTATTTGAACGATTTCAACTATCACAAAATCTTGAAAATAGCGCTTAAAACAGCACGTTTTGCGAGCTTTAATCTGCGTTTTAACGCGTAAACAGCATAAAAACGACGAAGGTACATTATTCGTATTTTATTAATATGGCGTCTATTTGAACGATTTTAACGATCTAAAATGGCAGAAAATGCTTATTTTAGCAAACAGCACGTTTTTGAGCTTTAATCTGCGTTTTAACGCGTAAAACAGCATAAAAACGACGAATTGCACATTATTCGTTTTTTTATTAATATTGCGTCTATTTAAACGATTTCAACGACCTAAAACGCTTGAAATGCTTATTTTAATAAAACAGCACGTTTTGGGCAATCTGCGGATTTTTAACGCGTAAAACAGCATAAAACGACGAAATTTTTATTATTCGTTTTTTTATTAATGTTGCGTCTATTTGAACGATTTCAACGATCGATGCTTTGAAAATGCTTATTTTAGCAAAACAGCGCGTTCTGAGCTTTTAATCTGCGTTTTAGCGCGTAAAACAGCATAAAACGACGAATTTTTGTTATTCGTTTTTTTGGCCAATATTGCGTCTATTTAAACGGTTTAAACGATCTAAAATGCTTGAAAATGTATTTTAGCAAAACAGCACGTTTTGAGCTTTTAATCGCCGTTTTAACGCGTAAAACAGCATAAAACGGCAGAATTTTTATTATTCGTTTTTATTAATGTGCGTCTATTTAAACGATTTCAACGATCTAAAATGCTTGAAATGCTTATTTTGGCAACGGCACGTTTGAGCTTTAATCTGCGTTTTAACGCGTAAAAACAACATAAAACGACGAATTTTTATTATTCGTTTTTATTAATATTATTCTATTTGAACGATTTCAACGATCTAAAATACTTGAAAATCTTTAGCAAACAGCACGTTTTGAGCTTTAATGCGTTTTAACGCGTAAAACAGCATAAAACGGCAAAATTTTTATTATTCGTTTTTATTAATATTGCTTCTATTTGAACGATTTCAACGATCTAAAATGTAGAAAATGCTTATTTTAGCAAAACAGCACGTTTGAGAGCTTTAATCTGCGTTTTAACGCGTAAAACAACGCAAAACGACGAATTTTTATTATTCGTTTTTTATTATATTGCTTCTATTTGAACGATTTCAACGATCTAAAATGCTTCAAAATGCTTATTTTAGCAAAAACAGCACGTTTGAGCTTTTAATCTGCGTTTTTAACGCATAAAACAACGCCAAAACGACGAAATTTTTATTATTCGTTTTATATTAATATGCGTCTATTTGAACGATTTCAACGATCTAAAATGCTTGAAAATGCTTATTTTTAGCAAAACAGAACGTTTGAGCTTTAATCCTGCGTTTTAACGCGTAAACAACATAAAACGACGAATTTTATTATTCGTTTTTATTAATATTGCTTCTATTTGAACGATTTCAACGATCTAAAATGCTTGAAATCTTATTTTAACCAACAGCACGTTCTGAGCTTTAATCACGTTTTAACGCGTAAAACAGCATAAAACGATGAATTTTTATTATTCGTTTTATTAATATTGCGTCTATTTAAACGATTTCAACGATCTAAAATGCTTGAAAATGCTTATTTTTAGCCAAACAGCACGTTTTGAACTTTGCAATCTACTTTTAGCGCGTAAAGAGCAACATAAAAACGACGAATTTTTATTATTCGTTTTATTAATATTGCTTCTATTTGAACGATTTCAACGATCTAAAAAATGCTTGAAAATGCTTATTTTGTAAAACAGCGTTTTGAGCTTGCAATACGCGTTTTAACGCGTAAAACAGCATAAAAACGACGAAATTTTTATTATTCGTTTTATATTAATATTGCGTCTATTTGAACGATTTCAACGATCTAAAATGCTTGAAAATGCTTATTTTAGCAAAAACAGAACGTTCTGAGCTTTAATCTGCGTTTAACGCGTAAAACAACATAAAAACGACAGATTTTTTATTATTCGTTTTTTTATTAATATTACGTCTATTTAAACGATTTCAACGACCTAAAGAGCAGCAGAAAATGCTTATTTTAGCGAAACAGCGTTTGAGCTTTTAATCTGCGTCTTAACGCGTAAAACGGCATAAAACGACAGGAATTTTATTATTCGTTTTATTAATATTTGCGTCTATTTGAACGATTTCAACGATCTGAAATGCTGAAAATGCTTATTTTAGCAAAACAGCACGTTCACAATGAGCTTTTAATCTGCGTTTTAACGCGTAAAACAGCATAAAACGACGAATTTTTATTATTCGTTTTATTAATATTGCGTCTATTTAAACGATTTCAACGATCTAAAATGCTTGAAAATGCTTATTTTAGCAAAACAGCACGTTTTGAGCTTTAATGTACTTTTAACGTAAACAGCATAAAACGACGAAATTTTTATTATTCGTTTTTATTAATATTGCGTCTATTTAAACGATTTCAACGATCTAAAATGCTTGAAAATTTATTTTATGAAACAGCGTTTGAGCTTTAATCTGCGTTTTAACGCGTAAACAACATAAAACGACGGGTACGCATTATTCGTTTTTTTTATTAATATTGCTTCTATTTGAACGATTTCAGCGATCTAAATACTTGAAAATGCTTATTTTAGCAAAACAGCACATTTTTGAGCTTTAATCTGCGTTTTAACGCATAAAACAGCATAAAAACGACGAAATTTTTATTATTCGTTTTTATATTAATATTGCGTCTATTTGAACGATTTCAACGATCTAAAATGCTTGAAAATGCTTATTTTATAAAACAGAACGTTTGAGCTTTAATCTGCGTTTTTAACGCGTAAAACAGCATAAAACGACGAATTTTTATTATTCGTTTTTATTAATATTGCTTCCTATTTGAACGATTTCAACGATCTGAAATGCTTGAAAATGCTTATTTTTAGCAAAACAGCACGTTCTGAGCTTTAATCTGCGTTTAACGCGTAAAAACAGCATAAAACGACGAATTTTTTATTATTCGTTTTTTTATTAATATTGCGTCTATTTAAACGATTTCAACGATCAAAATGCTTGAAAATGCTTATTTGTAAAACAGCACGTTTTGAGCTTTTAATGCGTTTTAACGCGTAAAACAGCATAAAAACGACAGATTTTTATTATTCGTTTTTATTAATATTCTTCTATTTGAACGATTTCAACGATCTAAAATGCTTGAAAATGCTTATTTTAGCAAAACAGCACGTTTTGAGCTTTAATCTGCGTTTTAACGTAAAACAGCATAAAAGCGGCGGGAATTTTATTATTCGTTTTTATATTAATATTGCGTCTGTTGAACGTTCCAGCGATCTAAAAATGCTTTGAAAATGCTTATTTTGTAAAACAGAACGTTCTGAGCTTTTAATCTGCGTTTTAACGCGTAAAAACAGCATAAAACGACGAATTTTTATTCGTTTTATTAATGCGTCTGGCCCAAAACGATTTCAACGATCTAAAATGCTTGAAAATGCTTATTTTAGCAAAACAGCACGTTTTGAGCATTAATCTGCACGTTTTAACGCGTAAAAACAGCATAAAACGACGAAATTTTTATTCGTTTTTATTAATATTGCGTATTTAAACGGTTCCAACGATCTAAATGCTTGAAAATGCTTATTTCAGCAAAACAGCACGTTTTGAGCTTTAATCTGCGTTTTAACGCGTAAACAGCATAAAAAGGACGAATTTTTATTATTCGTTTTTTTATTAATATTGCTTCTATTTGAACGGTTCAACGATCGTGGCGAAAATGCTTATTTTTAGCAAAACAGCACGTTTTGAGCTTTAATCTGCGTTTTAACGCGTAAAACAGCATAAAAACGGCGAAATTTTTTATTATTCGTTTTTTATTAATATTCGAAACTTCTATTTGAACGATTTCAGCGATCTAAAATGCTTGAAAATGCTTATTTTAGCAAAACAGCACGTTTTGAGCTTTTAATCGCGTTTAACGCGTAAAACAGCATAAAAAGCGACGAATTTTTTTATTATTCGTTTTTTTAATATTGCTTCTATTTGAACGATTTCAACGATCTAAAATGCTTGAAAATGCTTATTTTAGCAAAACAGCACGTTTGAGCTTTAATCTGCGTTTTAACGCGTAAAACAGCATAAAACGACGAAATTTTATTATTCGTTTTATATTAATATTGCGTCTATTTGAACGATTTCAACGATCGTCTTGAGAAATGCTTATTTTTAGCAAAACAGAACGTTCTGAGCTTTAATCTGCGTTTAACGCGTAAACAGCATAAGAACGACGAATTTTTATTATTGCGTTTTTTATTAATATTGCGTCTGTTAAACGATTTCAACGACCTAAAATGCTTGAAAATGCTTATTTAGCAAAACAGCACGTTTTGATCTGCGTTTTAACGCGTAAGAGCAGCATAAAAACGACAAAATTTTATTATTCGTTTTTTATTAATATTGCGTCTATTTAAACGATTTCAACGATCTAAAATGCTTGAAAATGCTTATTTAACCGGCAAGCGTTTGAGCTTTTAATCTGCGTTTTTTAACGCGTAAACAGCATAAAAACGACGAATTTTTTATTATTCGTTTTATTAATATTAGCTTCTATTTGAACGATTTCGCGATCAAAATGCTTGAAAATGCTTGTTTTGTAAAACAGCACGTTTGAGCTTTAATCTGCGTTTTAACGCGGAAAACATTAAAACGACGAAATTTTATTATTCGTTTTTATTAATATTGCTTCTGTTGAACGATTTCAACGTTAAGTACTTGAAAATGTATTTTAGCAAAACCTTTTTGAGGAAGGCTTTAATCGCCGCAGCACGGCAAGCAGCATAAAAACGACGAATTTTTATTAGTGGTTTTTATTAATATTGTTTTCTATTTAGACGATTTCAACGATCTAAAATGCTTGAAAATGCTTGTTTGCTTAAAACGGCGTTTGACTTTAAATGCGTTTTAACGCGTGAGCAACATAAAACGACGAAATTTTCATTATTCGGTTTCGGTAAACGCATCTATTTTGAACGATTTCAACGATCTAAAATGCTTGAAAATGCTTATTTTAGCAAAACAGAACGTTCTGAGCTTTTAATCTGCGTTTTAACGTGCAGAAACAGCGCCAAAACGACGAATTTTGTGGTGGAACATTAATATTGCGTCTATTTAAACGATTTCCAACGATCTAAAATGCTTGAAAATGCTTATTTTGGCAAAACCAGCACGTTCACAGGCTTAAATCTGGTTTTGCGTAAGCAGCATAAAAACGACGGGTGCATTATTTGAACAATGTTGCGTGTTTAAACGTTTCAACGATCTCAAAATACGCGTATTTTAGCAAAACAGCACGTTTGAGCTTTGTCTGCGTTTTAACGCGTAAACAACATAAAACGACGTTTTTATTATTCGTTTTTATTAATATTGCGTCTATTTAAACGATTTCAACGACCTAAAATGCTTGAAAATGCTTATTTTAGCGAAACAGCACGTTTTGAGCACGATACGCGTTTTAGTAAAACAACATAGGCAGAAATTTTTATTGTTAGTTTTATTAATGTGCGTCTATTTAAACCATTTCAATGATCTGGTAGCGTACTTATTTTAGCAAAACAGCACGTTTTGAGAGAAAGCAATCTGCGTTTTAACGCGTAAAACAGCATAAAAGGGCGAAATTTTATTATTCATTTTTATTAATATTGCGTCTATTTGAACGATTTCAGCGATCTAAAATCCCGGAAAATCTTTTTTTAAAACCGCCGTTCGGGGTTTTAATCTGCTTTTTTAACGCGTAAAACCATAAAAGGGCTTTTTATTAGGGAAATTGCGTCTTTTAAAAGGGGAATTTCCCAACGATCTAAAATGCTTAAAAAATGCTTTTTTTACCCCAAAACAGCACTTTTTGAGTTTTTAACCCTGCTTTTTTAACGCGTAAAACAGCATAAAACGACGAAATTTTTATTATTGTTTTATTAATATTCGTTTTTTAAAAAAGGGTTTTAACGATCTAAAATGCTTGAAAATGCTTTTTTTAACAAAACCCCTTTTTGAGCTTTAATCTGCGTTTTAACGCGTAAAAAACAAAAACGACGAATTTTTATTATTCGTTTTTTTTTTAAATATTGCGTCTATTTAAACAATTTCAAGGGGTTAAATGTTTGAAAATGCTTATTTTAGCAAAAAGCCTTTTTAAACTTTAATCTGGGGTTTTAACGCGTAAAAAAACAAAAAAACGACTTTTTAATTATTCTTTTTTTATTAATTTGGGTTTTAAAAACGTTTCGGCGACCAAAAAGGCGGCTTATTTTTAGAAAAAAAACCCCTTTTTTGAGTTTTTCTGGTTTAACGCGTAAAACGGCATAAAAGGGCAAATTTTTATTTTCGTTTTTTTTTAAATTTGGTTAAAACCATTTCAATGATCGGGGCAAAACTTTTTTTAAACCAAAACAGCACTTTTTGAGTTTTTAATCTGCTTTTTGGCGTAAACGGCATAAAACGGGGGGAAAAATTTTTTTTTTTCATTTTTTTTTTTTAAGGGCCGTCATTTGAACGTTTTCCCAACGTCTAAAATGCTTGAAAATCTTATTTTAGCAAAACAGCACGTTCTGAGCTTTTAATCTGCGTTTTAACGCGTAAAACAGCATAAAACGACAATTTTTTTATTATTCTTTTTTATTAATTTGCGTCTATTTAAACGGTTTCAACGTTTAAAAGCAAAAGCATTTTAGCAAAACAGCACTTTTTGAGTTTTAAAATCGGGGTTTTTAACGCGTAAAACGCTTAAAGAACGACTTTTTATTCGTTTTTTTTTTAAATTTCCCGTCTTTTTAAAACGTTTCCCCCTCAAAAGGGCTTGGCTTTTTGGAAAACAGCCTTTTTGGGCTTTAATCTGCTTTTTTTAACGCGTAAAACAGCATAAAACGACAAATTTTTTTATTATTCGTTTTTTTTAAATTTTTTTAGCTTTATTTGAAGGGTTTCCAACGATTTTGGAAAATGCTTATTTTACCCAAAACACCCTTTTTGGGCTTTTAACCCTGCGTTTTAACGCGTAAAACAGCATAAAAACGACGAAATTTTTATTATTCGTTTTTTTTAATTTGGCTTCTATTTGAACGTTTCAACGTCTAAAAGGGCGTCTTTTTTTAAAAAACACCTTTTTGAGCTTTTTCTGCTTTTTTAACGCGAAAACAAAAAGGGCAATTTTTTTATTTTTTTTTTTATTAATATTGCTTCATTTGAACGTTTTTAACGACCCAAAAAGGGCGAAAATTTATTTTGGCAAAACGCCTTTTGGGCTTTAACCCTGTTTTTAACCCGGAAAACAAAAAAGGGGCAAAATTTTTTTTTATTCGTTTTTTTAAATTTTGGTTTTTTGGGAACGTTTCCGCCCAAAAAATACAAAAATGATTATTTTGGCAAAACAGCACGTTTTGAGCTTTAATCTGGGGTTTTGGCGAAAGGCAAAAAAACGACAAATTTTTTTATTATTCTTTTTTTATTAATTTTTGCGTCTATTTAAACATTTCAACGATCTAAAATCCCCGAAAATGATTATTTTAGCAAAACACCCTTTTTTGAGCTTTAATCTGCGTTTTAACGCGTAAAACAGCAAAAAAACGACGAAATTTTATTATTCGATTTTTATTAATTTGCGTCTTTTTTTTAAACGATCTAAAATGCTTGAAAATGCTTTTTTTTAAGAAAAAACAGCACGTTTTGAGCTTTAACCCTGCTTTTTAAGGGTAAAAAAACAAAAAAACGACAGTTTTTTTTATTATTCTTTTTTATTAATTTGCCGTCTATTTGAAGGGTTTTAAACGATCTAAAATGCTTGAAAATGCTTTTTTTTAGAAAAACAGCACTTTTTGAGCTTTAATCTGCTTTTTAACGCGTAAAAAAACATCCGACAAATTTTTATTTTCGTTTTTTAAATTTTTTCTATTTGAAGGGTTTTAACGATCTAAAAGCGAAAATCTTATTTTATCAAAACAGCACTTTTTTAAAAATTTTTAATCTGCTTTTTAAGGGAAAACGGCTTAAAAACGACGAAATTTTTATTATTCGTCTTTTATTAATTTGCGTCTATTTGAAGGGTTTCAACGATCTAAAAGGGAAAAATCTTATTTTAGCAAAAAAAGCACGTTTAAAGCTTTTAATCCTGCGTTTTAACACGTAAAACAGCAAAAAAACGACAAAATTTTTTATTATTCGTTTTATTAATATTGCGTCTTTTGAACAAAATTTCCCCGATCTAAAATGCTTGAAAATGTTTTTTTAGCAAAAAGCACTTTTTGAGTTTTTAATCTGCGTTTTAACGCGTAAAACAAACATAAAACGACGAATTTTTTATTTTGTTTTATTAATATAACTTCTATTTAAAAATTTAAACGATCAAAAATGCTTGTGCTTATTTTAAAAAAAACCCCGTTTTGAGCTTTAATCTGCGTTTTAACGCGTAAACAGCATAAA
>NW_027046784.1:0-20784 GCF_025399875.1 Dalotia coriaria | reverse complement strand
TCGTTTTTATGCTGTTTTTACGCGTTAAAACGCAGAATAAAACTCAAAACATTGCTGTTTTGCTAAAATAAAGCATTTCAAGCATTTAGATCACGTTGAAATCGTTCGGAAATAGACGCAATAAAAATAAAATCGAATAATAAAATTTCATCGTTTTTATGCTGTTTTACGCGTTAAAACGCAGATAAAGCTCAAAACATTGCTGTTTTGCTTTAAAATAAGCATTTTCAAGCATTTTAGATCGTTGAAATGCGACGTTCAAAATAGACGCAATTATTAATAAAAAACAGCGAATAGCCAAAAACCGTCGTTTTGTAGCACGCGTTAAAACGCAGATTAAAAGCTCGAAAGTGCTGTTTTGCTAAAATAAGCATTTTTCCAAGCATTTTAGATCGTTGAAAATCGTTCAAATAAACAATATTAATAAAACGAATAATAAAAAATTCGTCGTTTTTTATGCTGTTTTACGCTTTAAAACGAAGCTTAAAGCTCAAAACGTGCTGTTTTGCTAAAATAAGCATTTTCAAGCATTTTAGATCGTTGAAATCGTTCAAATAGACTCAATATTAATAAAAACGAATAATAAAATTTCGTCGTTTTTACGCTGTTTACGCGTTAAAACGCTGATTAAAACTCAAAACGTGCTGTTTTTGCTAAAATAAGCATTTTCAAGCATTTTAGATCGTTGAAATCGTTCAAATAGACGCAATATTAATAAAAACGAATAATAAAAAATTCGTCACGTTTTTATGCTGTTTTACGCGTTAAACGCAGAATAAAGCTCAAAACGTGCTGTTTTTGCTTTAAAATAAGCATTTTCAAGCATTTTTAGATCCGTTGAAATCGTTCAAATAGACACCAATATTAATAAAAACGAATAATAAAATTTCGTCGTTTTTATGCTGTTTACGCGTTAAAACGCAGATTAAAACAAAACGATGCTTTGTTTTGCTTTAAAATAAGCATTTTCAGCATTTTCGTCGTTGAAATCGTTCAAATAGAAGCAATATTAATAAAAAGCGAATAATAAAAATTCGTCATTTTTTATGCTGTTTTACGCTTTAAAACGCAGATTAAGCTCAAAACGTGCTGTTTTGCTAAAATAAGCATTTCAAAGCATTTTTAGATCGTTGAAAAATCACGTTCAAATAGACGCAATAAAAATAAAAAACGAATAATAAAAATTTCATCGTTTTTATGCTGTTTTACGCGTTAAAACGCGGAATAAACTCAAAACGATGTACTGTTTTACTTAAAATAAGCATTTTCAAGCATTTTTAGATCCGTTGGAAATCGTTCAAATAGACGCAATATTAATAAAAACGAATAATAAAACTACGTCGTTTTTTTATGCTGTTTTACGCGTTAAAACGCAGATTAATGCTCGAAAAGTGCTTTGTTTTTGCTAAAATAAGCATTTTCAAGCATTTTGAATCGTTGAAATCGTTCCAAATAGAGCATATTGGCAAAACGAATAATAAAAATTCGTCGATTTTTATGCTGTTTTACGCTTTAAAACGCGCAGATTAAAAGCTCAAAACGTGCTGTTTTGCTTTAAATAAGCATTTTCAAGCATTTTAGATCGTTGAAATCGGTCAAATAGAAGCAATATTAATAAAATCGAATAATAAAAAATTCGTCGTTTTTATGCTGTTTTACGCTTTAAAACGCAGATTAAAGCTCAAAACGTGCTGTTTTTGCTAAAATAAGCATTTTCAAGCATTTTAGATCGTTGAAATCGTTCAAATAGACGCAATATTAATAAAAACGAATAATAAAAATTTCGTCGTTTTATGCTGTTTACGCGTTAAAACGCTGATTAAAGCTCAAAACGTGATGTTTTGCTAAAATAAGCATTTTCAAAATTTTAGATCGTTGAAATCGTTCAAATAGACGCAATATTAATAAAAACGAATAATAAAAATTCGTCGTTTTATGCTGTTTACGCGTTAAAACGCAGATTAAAACTCAAAACGTGCTGTTTTGCTAAAATAAGCATTTTCAAGCATTTTAGATCGTTGAAATCGTTCAAATAGACGCAATATTAAAAAAAACGAATAATAAAAAATTTCGTCGTTTTATGCTTTTTTACGCGTTAAAAACGCAGAAAAGCTCAAAACGTGCTGTTTTGCTAAAATAAGCATTTTCAAGCATTTTAGATCGTTGAAATCGTTCAAAAAAAGACGCAAAAATTAAAAAAACGAATAATAAAATTCGTCGTTTTTATCCTGTTTAACGCGTTAAAACGCAGTTTAAAAGCTCAAAACGTGCTTTTTTGCTAAAATAAGCTTTCAAGCATTTTACATCGTTGAAATCGTTCAAATAGACGCAATAAAATAAAAACGAATAATAAAAATTTCGTCGTTTTATGCTGTTTTACGCGTTAAAACGCAGAATAAAGCTCAAAACGTGCTGTTTTGCTAAAAAAAAGCATTTTCAAGCTTTTTAGATCGTTGAAATCGTTCAAATAGACGCAGTATTATAAAAACGAATAATAAAAAATTTCGTCGTTTTTATGCTGTTTTACGCTTTAAAAACGCAGATTAAAGCTCAAAACGTGCTGTTTTGCTAAAATAAGCTTTTTTAAAAAGCATTTTAGATCGTTGAAATCGTTTAAATAGAAGCAATATTAATAAAACGAATAATAAAAATTCGTCATTTTTATGCTGTTTTACGCGTTAAAACGCAGATTAAACTCAAAACGTGCTGTTTTGCAAAATAAAGCATTTTCAAGCATTTTAGATCGTTGAAATCTTCAAATAGACGCAATTTTTTAATAAAAACGAATAATAAAAATTTCGTCGTTTTTATGCTGTTTTACGCGTTAAAACGCAGAATAAAGCTCAAAACGTGCTGTTTTGCTAAAATAAGCATTTTCAAGCATTTTAGATCGTTGAAATCGTTCAAATAGACGCAATATTAATAAAAACGAATAATAAAAATTCGTCGTTTTTATGCTGTTTTACGCGTTAAAACGCAGAATAAAGTTCAAAACGTGCTGTTTTGCTAAAAAAAAGCTTTTTCAAGCATTTTAGATCGTTGACATCGTTCAAATAGACGCAATATTAAAAAAACGAATAATAAAAATTCGTCGTTTTATGCTGTTTTACCCCGTTAAAACGCAGATTAAAAGCTCAAAACGTGCTGTTTTGCTAAAATAAGCATTTTCAAGCTTTTTTAGATCGTTGAAATCGTTCAAATAGACGCAATATTAATAAAAACGAATAATAAAAATTTCGTCGTTTTATGCTGTTTTCCCGCGTTAAAACGCAGATTAAAGCTCAAAACGTGCTGTTTTGCTAAAATAAGCATTTTCAAGCATTTTAGATCATTGAAATCGTTCAAACAGACGCAATATTAATAAAAACGAATAATAAAAATTTCGTCGTTTTTATGCTTTTTTTCGCGTTAAAACGCAGAAAAAATAAAGCTCAAAACGTGCTGTTTTGCCAAAATAAGCATTTTCAAGCATTTTAGATCGTTGGAAATCGTTCAAATAATAGAGTAATATTAAGAAAACGAATAATTAAAATTCTCGTCGTTTTATGTTGTTTTACGCGTTAAAACGCTGATTAAAGCTCAAAACGTGCTGTTTTGCTAAATACATTTTCAAGCATTTTAGATCGTTGAAATCGTTCAAATAGAAGCAATATTAATAAAAACGAATAATAATGTACCCCTTGTCGTTTTTATGCAGTTTTTACGCAAAGTGTTAAAACGCAGATTAAAGCTCAAACGTGCTGTTTTGCTAAAATAAGCATTTTCAAGATTTTATATCGTTGAAATCGTTCAAATAGACGCAATATTAATAAAAAACGATTAATAAAAATTCTGTCGCTTTATATTGTTTGACGCGTTAAAACGCTGATTAAAGCTCAAACGCTAGTTTGCTTAAAATAAGATTTTAAAGCATTTTAGATCGTTGAAATCGTTCAAATAGACGCAATAAAAAATAAAACGAATAATAAAAATTTCTGTCATTTTATGCTGTTTTACGCGTTAAAACGCTGATTAAAGCTCAAAACGTGCTGTTTTGCTAAAATAAGCATTTTCAAGCATTTTAGACGTTGAAATCGTTCAAATAGAAGCACATTAATAAAAAAACGAATAATAAAATTTCGTCGTTTTATGTTGCCTACGCGTTAAAACGCAGATTGCAGCCCAAAACGTGCTGTTTTGTTAAAATAAAGCATTTCAAGCATTTTGTGATCGTTGAAAATCGTTTAAATAGAAGCACATAATAAAAACGAATAATAAAAAATTCGTCATTTTATGTTTTACGCGTTAAACGCAGATTAAAGCTCAAAAACGTGGTGTTTTGCTAAACAAGCATTTTCAAGCATTTTAGATCGTTGAAATCGTTCAAATAGAAGCAATATTAATAAAAAACGAATAATAAAAAATTCGTCGTTTTTATGTTGTTTTACGCTTTAAAACGCAGATTAAAAGCTCAAAACGTGCTGTTTTGCTGCTAAAATAAGCATTTTCAAGTATTTTAGATCGTTGAAATCGTTCAACAGACGCAATAAAAAAATAAAAAAACGAATAATAAAAAATTTCATCGTTTTTATGTTGTTTTACGCGTTAAAACGCAGAATAAAAGCTCAAAACGTGCTGTTTTTGCTAAAATAAGCATTTTCAAGCATTTTAGATCGCTGGAAATCGTTCAAATAGACGCAATATTAATAAAAAAACGAATAATAAAAATTCGTCGTTTTATGCTGTTTTACGCGTTAAAACGCAGATTAAAAGTCGAAAAGTGCTGTTTCGCCAAAATAAGCATTTCAAGCATTTTAGATCGTTGAAATCGTTCAAATAGAAGCAATATTAATAAAAAACGAATAATAAAAAATTCGTCGTTTTTATGTTGTTTTACGCTTTAAAACGGATTAAAGCTCAAACGTGCTGTTTTTGCTGGGGCCAAGCATTTTCTAAGCATTTTAGATCGTTGAAATCGTTCAACAGACGCAATATTAATAAAAAACGAATAATAAAAATTTCGTCGTTTTTATGTTGTTTACGCGTTAAACGCTGATTAAAAGCTCAAAACGCGCTGTCGCTAAACAAGCATTTTCAAGCATTTTAGATCGTTGAAATCGTTCAAACAGGACGCAATATTAATAAAAAAAACGAATAATAAAAAATTCGTCGTTTTTATGCTGTTTTACGCGTTAAAACGCAGAATAAAGCTCAAACGTGCTGTTTTGCTAAAATAAGCATTTTCAAGCATTTTAGATCGCTGGAAATTGCCCAAATAGACGCAATATTAATAAAAAACGAATAATAAAAATTTCTGTCGTTTTATGCTGTTTTACGCGTTAAAACGCAGATTAAAAGCTCAAAAACGCGCTGTTTTGCTAAAAATAAGCATTTTCAAGAATTTTTAGATCGTTGAAATCGTTCAAATAGGTGCTTAAATATTAATAAAAAAACGAATAATAAAAAATCTGTCATTTTATAAGCGTTTTACGCTTTAAAACGCAGAATAAAAGCTCAAAAACGTGCTGTTTTTGCTAAAAATAAGCATTTCAAGCACGTAGGATCGCTGAAATCGTTCAAATAGACGCGCAATAAAAATAAAAACGAATAATAAAAATTTCATCGTTTTATAAGCTGTTTTACGCGTTAAAAAACGCAGAATAAAGCTCAAAACGTGCTGTTTTGCCAAAATAAGCATTTTCAAGCATTTTAGATCGTTGAAATCGTTCAAATAGACGCAATATTAATAAAAACGAATAATAAAATTTCGTCGTTTTATGCTGTTTACGCGTTAAAACGCAGATTAATGCCTCGAAAAGTGCTGTTTTGCTAAAACAAGCATTTTCTGCCATTTTAGATCGCCGAAATCGTTTAAATAGAAGCAATATTAATAAAAAACGAATAATAAAAAAATTCGTCATTTTATGCTGTTTTACGCGTTAAAACGCAGATTAAAGCTCAAAACGTGGTGTTTTGCTAAAATAAGTTTACTTTCAAGCATTTTAGATCGCTGGAAATCGTTCAAACAGACGCAATATTAATAAAAACGAATAATAAAAATTTCGCCGTTTTTATGTTGTTTTACGTTAAAACGCAGAATAAAGCTCAAACGTGCTGTTTGCTAAAATAAGCATTTTCAAGCATTTTAGATCGTTGAACCGTTCAAATAGAAGCAATATTAATAAAAACGAATAATAAAAAAAAAATCGTCGTTTTTATGCTGTTTACGCTTTAAAACGCAGATTAAAGCTCAAAACGTGCTGTTTTGCTAAAATAAGCATTTCTGGCACGATCGTTGAAATCGTTCAACAGACGCAACAAAAATAAAAAAACGAATAATAAAAATTTCATCGTTTTATAAGCGTTTTACGCGTTAAAACGCAGAATAAAGCTCAAAACGTGCCGTTTTGCTAAAATAAGCATTTTCAAGCATTTTAGGATCGTTGAAATCGTTCAAATAGACGCAATATTAATAAAAACGAATAACAAAAAATTTCGTCACTTTTATGCTGTTTACGCGCTAAACGCAGATTAATGCTCGAAAAGTGCTGTTTTGCTAAAATACATTTTCTACATTTTGTGATCGTTGAAATCGTTTAAATAGAAGCACATAATAAAACGAATAATGTAAAAAATTCGTCATTTTTATGCTGTTTTTACGCGTTAAAACGCGCAGATTAAAGCTCAAAACGTGGTGTTTTGCTAAAATAAGCATTTTCAAGCATTTTAGATCGTTGGAAATCGTTCAAATAGACGCAATATTAATAAAAACGAATAATAAAATTTCGTCGTTTTATGTTGGTTTACGCGTTAAAACGCAGAATAAAAGCTCAAAACGTGCTGTTTTGCTAAAATAAGCAATTTTCGCTACGATCGTTGAAATCGTTCAAATAAAGCAATATTATCAAAAACGAATAATAAAAAAAATCGTCGTTTTATGCTGTTTTACGCTTTTAAAACGCAGATTAAAGCTCAAAACGCGCTGTTTTGCTAAAATAAGCATTTTCTAAGTATTTTAGATCGTTGAAATCGTTCAACAGACGTGCGCAATACAAAAATAAAACGAATAATAAAATTTCATCGTTTTATAAAGCGTTTTACGCGTTAAAACGCAGAATAAAGCTCAAAACGTGCTGTTTTGCTAAAATAAGCATTTTCAAGACGATCGTTGAAATCGTTCAAATAGACGCAATATTAATAAAAACGAATAATAAAATTTTGTCGTTTTATGCTGTTTTACGGGCAGAACGCAGATTAATGCTCGAAAAGCTGTTTTGCTAAAATAAGCATTTTCAAGCATTTTAGATCGTTGAAATCGTTCAAATAGAGCTTTCACATAATAAAAACGAATAATAAAAAATTCGTCGTTTTATGTCTGTTTTTACGCTTTTAAACGCAGATTAAAGCTCTAAAACGCTGTTTTGCTAAAATAAGCATTTTCAAGCATTTTAGATCGCTAAACCGTTCCTCAAATAGACGCAATATTAATAAAAACGAATAATAAAAATTCTGTCGTTTTATGCTGTTTTACGCGTTAAACGCTGATTAAAGCTCAAAACGTGCTGTTTTGCTAAATAAGCATTTTCAAGCATTTTAGATCGTTGAAATCGTTCAAATAGACGCAATATTAATAAAACGAATAATAAAAATTCGTCGTTTTTATGCTGTTTTATGCGTTAAAACGCAGAATAAAGCCCAAAACGTGCTGTTTTATGTAACAAGCATTTTCAAGCATTTTAGATCGTTGAAATCGTTCAAATAGACGCACATTAATAAAAACGAATAATTTCAAAATTCCTTGTCGTTTTATTGCTGTTTACGCGTTAAAATCGTGCAGCATAAAGCCTCGAAAAGTGCTTTCGTTTTGCTAAAATAAGCATTTTCAAGCATTTTAGATCGTTGAAATCGTTCAAATAGAAGCAATATTAATAAAACCAATAATAAAAATCTGTCGCTTTATGCTGCTTTACGCGTTAAAACGCTGATTAAAAGCTCAAACGTGCTGTTTTGCTAAAATAAGCATTTTCAAGCATTTTAGATCGTTGAAATCGTTCAAATAGACGCAATATTAATAAAAAACGAATAATAAAAATTCGTCGTTTTTATGCCGTTTACGCGTTAAAACGCAGATTAAAGCTCAAAACGTGCCGTTTTGCTAAAATAAGCATTTTCAAGCATTTTAGATCGTTGAAATCGTTCAAATGAAGCAATATTAATAAAAACGAATAATAAAAATTTCTGCCGTTTTTATGCTGTTTTACGCGTTAAAACGCAGATTAAAGCTCAAAACGTGCTGTTTTGCTAAAATAAGCATTTTCAAGCATTTTGTATCGTTGAAATCGTTTAAATAGAAGCAATATTAATAAAAACGAACAATAAAATTCGTCATTTTTATGCTGTTTTACGCGTTAAAACGCAGATTAAAGCTCAAAACGTGCTGTTTTGCTAAATAAGCATTTTCAAGCATTTTAGATCGTTGAAATGTTCAACAGACGCAATATTAATAAAAACGAATAATAAAATTTCGTCGTTTTTATGCTGTTTTACGCGTCAAAATTCCGCAGAATAAAACAAACGTGCTGTTTTGCTAAAATAAGCATTTTCAAGCATTTAGATCGTTGAAATCGTTCAAATAGACGCAATATTAATAAAACCAATAATAAAAAATTCGTCGTTTTATGCTGTTTTACGCGTTAAAAACGCGAATACTCAAAACGTGCTGTTTTGCTAAAATAAGCATTTTCAAGCATTTTAGATCGTTGAAATCGTCCAAATAGACGCAATGGCTAATAAAAAACGAATAATAAAAATTTCTGTCGTTTTTATGCGCTGTTTTACGCGTTAAACGCAGAATAAAAGCTCAAACGTGCTGTTTTGCTAAAATAAGCATTTTCAAGTCGTTGAAATCGTTCAAATAAAGCAATATTAAAAAAAGAATAATAAAAATTTCGATCGATATTCTGTATGCTGTTTTACGCGTTAAAACGCAGATTAAAACCAACGTGCTGTTTTGCTAAATAAGCATTTTCAAGCATTTTACATCGTTGAAACGTTCAAATAGACGCAATATAAATAAAAACGAATAATAAAAATTTCGTCGTTTTTATGCTGTTGTTTGCAAAACGCGATTAAGCTAAAACGGTAAGGCTAAAAGCTGTTTTGCTAAAATAAGCTTTTAAGATTTAGATCGTTGAAATAGTTCAAAAAGAATAATAAAAAATCGATTTAATGTTTTCGTTTAAAGCGATTAAAGCTCAAAACGTTTATGTTAAAATAAGCATTTCAAACTTTTGCTAAAATAATATTTTTCAAAAGATTTTAGATCGTTGAAACGATAAAAAACGCAATTATTATAGCTGAATAAAAAATTTAACGCGTTTTATTGTCTTAACGTGCATAGCAATTAAAGCTCATTATGCTGTTTTGCTAATAAATTTTCAAAGAATATTATAGAAACGATATAAAATTCGTCGTTTTATGGTTTTAATTAAAGAATTAAAAATTCGTCGTTTTATGCTGTTTTCGCGCTAAAACGTCAGATTTAAAGTCTGTTCGTCAAAAAGACGCTTTTCAAGCATTTTAATCATTGAAATCGTTCACGCGCTATTATTTAAAACGAATAATAAAACGCGTTATAAAACGTGCTGTTTTCGCGTTAAAACGCAGATTAAACTCAAACGTGATTTTGCTAAAATAAAGCATTTTAAGAATAATAGATGTCGTTTAATCGTTTACAAAACGCAAATTAAAAAAATAATAAAAATTTTTGCTAAATTTATGCTTTTTCAGCCTTTAAACATGAATTAATCAAAAGCATGTTATTAAAACTAAAATAAGCATTTTCAAGCATTTTAGATCGTTGAAATAGTTCAAACAGAAGCAATATTAATAAAACGAATAATAAAAATTCGTCGTTTTATGCTGTTTTACGCGTTAAAACGCAGATTAAAGCTCAAAACGTGCTGTTTTGCTAAAATAATCATTTTCAAGCATTTTAGATCGTTGAAATCGTGCAAATAGACGCAATATTAATAAAAACGAATAATAAAAATTTCGTCGTTTTTATGCTGTTTTACGCGTCAAAACGCAGATTAAAGCTCAAAACGTGCTGTTTTTGCTAAAATAAGCATTTTCAAGTATTTTAGATCGTTGAAATCGTTCAAATAGAAGCAATATTAATAAAAAACGAATAATAAAAAATTCGTCGTTTTATGCTGTTTTACGCGTTAAAACGCAGAATAAAGCTCAAAACGTGCTGTTTTGCTAAAATAAACATTTTCAAGCATTTAGATCGTTGAAATCGTTCAAATAGAGCAATATTAATAAAAACGAATAATAAAAATTCGTCTTTTTTATGCTGTTTTACGCGTTAAAACGCAGATTAAAGCTCAAAACGTGCTGTTTTGCTAAAATAAGCATTTTCAAGCATGTTAGATCGTTGAAATCGTTCAAATAGAAGCAATATTAATAAAACGAATAAAAAATTCGTCGTTTTTATGCGTTTTACGCGTAAAACGCAGATTAAAGCTCAAAACGTGCTGTTTTGCTAAAATAAAGCATTTTCAAGCATTTTAGATCGTTGAAATCGTTCAAATAGACGCAATATTAATAAAAACGAATAATAAAAATTTCGTCGTTTTATGCTGTTTTGCGTTAAAACGCTGATTAAAGCTCAAAACGTGCTGTTTTGCTAAAATAAGCATTTTCAAGCATTTTAGATCGTTGAAATCGTTCAGACGCAATATTAATAAAAACGAATAATAAAAATTCGTCGTTTTTATGCTGTTTACGCGTTAAAACGCAGATTAAAGCTCAAACGTGCTGTTTTGCTAAAATACGCATTTTCAAGCATTTTAGATCGTTGAAATCGTTCAAATAGAGCAATATTAATAAAAACGAATAATAAAAATTTCGTCGTTTTTATGCTGTTTTACGCGTTAAAACGCAGATTAAAAAGCTCAAAACGTGCTGTTTCGCTAAAATAAAGCATTTTCAAGCATTTTAGATCGTTGAAATCGTTTAAATAGAAGCAATATTAATAAAAACGAATAATAAAAATTCGTCTTTTATGCTGTTTACGCGTTAAAACGCAGATTAAAGCTAAAAACGTGCTGTTTTGCTAAAATAAGCATTTTCAAGCATTTTAGATCGTTGAAATCGCTCAAATAGAAGCAATATTAATAAAAACGAATAATAAAAATTCGTCGTTTTTATGCTTGTTTTACGCGTTAAAACGCAGATTAAAGCTCAAAACGTGCTGTTTTGCTAAAATAAGCATTTTCAAGCATTTTAGATCGTTGAAATCGTTCAAATAGACGCAATATTAATAAAAACGAATAATAAAAATTTCGTCGTTTTTATGCTGTTTTACGCGTTAAAACGCAGATTAAAAGCTCAAAACGTGCTGTTTCGCTAAAATAAGCATTTTCAAGCATTTTAGATCGTTGAAATCGTTTAAATAGAAGCAATATTAATAAAAACGAATAATAAAAATTCGTCTTTTATGCTGTTTTACGCGTTAAAACGCAGATTAAAAGCTCAAAACGTGCTGTTTTGCTAAAATAAGCATTTTCAAGCATTTTAGATCGTTGAAATCGTTCAAATAGAAGCAATATTAATAAAAAACGAATAATAAAAATTTCGTCGTTTTATGCTGTTTTACGCGTTAAAACGCAGATTAAAGCTCAAAACGTGCTGTTTTGCTAAAATAAGCATTTTCAAGCATTTTAATCGTTGAAATGTTCAAATAGAGCAATATTAATAAAAACAATAATAAAATTTCGTCGTTTTTAGTTTTTACGCGTAAAACGCAATTAAAGTCAAAACGTGTTTTTAAAATAAGCATTTTAAGCATTTTGAATCGTTAAATCGTTAAATAGCCAATAATGAAATTTATAAAAACGAATTAATAAATTTTAAAGTGTTTTTACGCGTTAAACGCAGATTAAAGCACAAAACGTGCTTTTTTTGCTAAAATAAGCATTTTCAACATTTTAGATTTTGGGAAATCGTTCAAATAGAAGCAATATTAAAAAAAAACGAATAAAAAAAATTTCGTCGTTTTTATGCTTTTTTTACGCTTTAAAAACGAAATTTAAAAGCTCAAAACGTGCTGTTTTGCTAAAATAAAGCATTTTCAAGCATTTTAGTCTTTGGGAAATCGTTCAAAGAGACGCAATATTAATAAAAACGAATAATAAAAATTCGTCTTTTTATGCTTTTTTACGCGTTAAAACACAGTTTAAAAAAACCCCAAAACGTGTTTTGTTTTGCTAAAATAAGCTTTTTCCCGGCATTTTAGATCTTTGGGAAATCGTTCAAATAGAAGAAAATTTGATAAAAACGAAATAAAAATTCGTCTTTTTTTTTAATGCTGTTTTACGCGTTAAAAGGGGGGGTTAAAACTCAAAACGTGCTTTTTTTGGGCCAAAAAAAAAAGCATTTTCCAAGCATTTTTAATCTTTGAAATCGTTCAAAAAAGGCCGCAATATTAAAAAAAAACGAATAAAAAAAAATTCGTCGTTTTTTATGCTGTTTACGCGTTAAAACGCAGTTTAAAAGTTTTAAAAAACGTGCTGTTTTGTAAAATAACTTTTTCCCGGCTTTTTTAGATCGTTGAAATCGTTCAAATAAAGCAATATTAAAAAAAAACAAATAAAAAAAATTTGGTCGTTTTTATGTTTTGTTTTCGCTTTAAAAACGGGTTAAAAACTCAAAACGTGCTTTTTTTTAACAAATAAATTTTCAAGCATTTTAGATCGTTGAAACCCGTTCAAATAGCCCCCAATATTAATAAAAACGAATAAAAAAATTCGTGGTTTTATGCTTTTTTTACGTTTTAAAAACGCAGATTAAAACCAAAACGTGCTTTTTTTGCTAAAATAACTTTTAAGCTTTTTTGGTGGGTTGAAATCTTTAAAAAAGGGGGGCAAAAAAAAACGAAAAATTAAAAATTTCGTGGGAACGCTTGGTTGAAAACCCCAAAACTTTGTTTTGTAAAAAACTTTTTTAAAGCTTTTTTAGATGGTTTAAATCGTTCAAATAGACGCAATATTAAAAAAAGGGAATTTAAAAAAAGAATTCGTCTTTTTAAATGTTTTGTTTTAGGCGTTAAAACGAAAGGTTCCAAAAACGTGCTTTTTTTTGGGTTTTAAAATAAGCATTTTCAAGCTTTTTTGATCTTTGGGAAATCTTTCAAATGGCAATATTAAAAAAAAACGAATAAAAAAAATTTCCGTCTTTTTTTATGTTTTTTACCTTTAAAAACGGGGGGAAAAAAGCCAAAACGTGCTTTTTTTGCTAAAATAAGCATTTTCAAGCTTTTTTTAGATCGTTGAAATCGTTAAAAATAGAAGCAATATTAATAAAAGGAATAATAAAAATTTGTTTTTTAAACTTTTTTGCGGTTAAAACGCGGTTTTAAACCAAAAGGTTGTTTTTTAAAATAAACATTTTCGGGCAATGGGGGGGAAATTTTTAAAAAGGCTTTTTAAAAAAAAACGAATAAAAAAAATTTCGTGGTTTTTATGCGCGCTTTTAAAAAAGGGGGGGAAAAAACCCAAAACGTGTTTTTTGGGTTTTAAAAAGGCATTTTCGGCTTTTGGATCGTTAAAATCTTTTAAAAGGAAAATATTAATAAAAAACGAATAATAAAAATTCGTCGTTTTATGCTGTTTTACGCGTTAAACGCAGATTAACGCTCAAAACGTGCTGTTTTGCTAAAATAAGCATTTTCAAACATTTTTTAGATGTTGAAATCGTTTAAATAGACGCAATAAAATAAAAAACGAATAATAAAAATTTCGTCGTTTTTATGCTGTTTCACGCGTTAAAACGCAGATTAAAAGCTCAGGCGTGCTGTTTTGGCACAAAATAAAGCATTTTCAAGCATTTTAGATCGTTGAAATCGCTCAAATAGACGCAATATTAATAAAAACGAATAATAAAAAATTTCGATACGTTTTTGGCATGCTGTTTTACGCGTTAAAACGCAGAATAAAGGCGCTCAAAACGTGCTGTTTTTAGCACAAAATATAAGCATTTCCAAGCATTTTTAGATCGTTGAAATCGTTCAAATAGTAATATTAATAAAAAACAGAATAATAAAAAATTCGTCGTTTTTATGCTGTTTTACGCGTTAAAACGCAGATTAACGCTCAAAACGTGCTGTTTTGCTAAAATAAAGCATTTTCAGAAAGCATTTTAGATCGTTGAAATCGTTTAAATAAACAATAAAAATAAAAACGAATAATAAAATTTCGTCGTTTTTATGCTGTTTTACGCGTTAAACGCGAATTAAAGAAAACATGCTGTTTTGCTTCGTCAGCATTTTCAGCATTTTTAGATCGTTGAAATCGCAAAATAGACGCAATATTAATAAAAAACTGAATAATAAATAATTTCGTCGTTTTTATGCTGTTTTACGTTAAAACGCAGAATAAAAAACTCAAAACGTGCTGTTTTGCTAAAATAAGCATTTTCAAGCATTTTTAGATCGTTGAAATCGTTCAAATAAAACAATATTAATAAAAGGAATAATCAAATTCGTCGGTGCCTGTACTTGTTTACGCGTTAAAAACGCAGATTAAAACTCAAAACGTGTTGTTTTGCTTTAAAAATAAGCATTTCAAGCATTTTAGATCGTTGAAATCGTTCAAATAGAAGCAATATTAATAAAAACGTGAATAATCAAAAAATTCGTCGTTTCGGCGCGTTGTTTTACGCGTTAAAACGCAGATTAAAGCTCAAAACGTATTGTTTTGCTAAAATAAGTACTTTTCGCTTAATTTTAGATCGTTGAAATCGTTCAAATAGAAGCACATTAATAAAAACGAATAATCAAAAATTCGTCGTTTCCTTTTATGCTGTTTTACGCGTTAAAACGCAGATTAAAGCCTCGCGTAAAAACGTGTTGTTTTGCTAAAAATAAGACATTTTCTAAGCATTTTAGATCGTTGGAAATCAAGTTCAAATAGACGCAATATTAATAAAAACGAATAATAAAAAATGGTCAAGCCTTTTTATGCCGTTTACGCGTTAAAACGCAGATTAAAAGCTCAAAAACGTGCTGTTTTGCTAAAATAAGTATTTTCAAGCATTTTAGATCGTTGAAATCGTTCAAATAGAAGCAATATTAATAAAAACGAATACCAAAAAATCTTCGTCGTTTTATGCCGTTTACGCGTTAAAACGCGGCGAATAAAGCTCAAAACGCGCTGTTTGCTAAAATAAGCATTTTCAAGCATTTTAGATAGTTGAAATCAAAAATAGAAGCAATATTAATAAAAAAACGAATAACAAAAAAATCGTCGTTTTTATGCTGTTTACGCGTTAAAACGCAGATTAACGCCTTCAAATGCGCTGTTTGCTGCTAAAATAAGCATTTCTTTCAAGCATTTGATCGTTGAAATCGTTCAAATAGACGCAATAAAAATAAAAACGAATAATAAAAATTCCTGTCGTTTTATGCTGTTTTACGTTAAAACGCAGATTAAAAGCTCAAAACGCGCTGTTTTGCTAAAATAAGCATTTCGCCATTCTAAACGTTGAACGTTCAACAGACGCAATATTAATAAAACAAGCAGTTGTAATTTCGTCGTTTCGCGCTGCTTTACGCGTTAAATCCAGACAAAGCTCAAAACGTGTGCTGTTTTGTTAAATAATCATTTTCAAGCATTTTAGATCGCTGAAATCGTTCAAATAGAAGGCAATATTAATAAAAACGAATAATAAAAATTGTCGTTTTATGCTGCTTTACGCATTAAAACGCAGATTAAAGCTCAAACGCTGTTTTGGCTAAAATAAGCATTTTCAAGCATTTTAGATCGTTGAAATCGTCTCAAATAGACGCACATTAATAAAAACGAATAATAAAAATTCGTTGTTTTTATGCTGTTTTACGCGTTAAAACGCAGATTAAAGCTCAAACGTGCTGTTTTGCTAAAATAAGCATTTTCAAGCATTTTAGATCGTTGAAATCGTTCAAATAGGAAGCAATATTAATAAAAAACAAATAATAAAAATTCGTCGTTTTATGTTGTTTCTTTGCGCGTTAAACGCAGATTTCAAGCTTCCCAAACGCGCTGTTTTGCTGTAAGTGCCAAAGCTACTTTCAAGCATTTTTAGATCGTTGCCGTTCAAATAGAAGCTACCATTAATAAAACGCAAATAAGCAAAATCTTTGCCGCTTTATAAGCTGTTTTGGCGTTAAACGGGCAGATTAAAGTCAAAAACGTGCTGCTCGCTGCTAAAGTAAGTACTTTCAAGCATTTTAGATCGTTGAAAACTGCTTAAATAGAAGCAATATTAATAAAACGAATAATGAAAAATCTGTCATTTTATGTTGTTTTACGCGTTAAAACGCAGATTAAAGCTCAAAACGTGCTGTTTTGCTAAAATAAGTACTTCAAGCATTTTGATCGTTGAAATCGCTCAACAGATGCAATATTAATAAAAATGGTTGTTTGTAAAGCAGGTTTGCCGATCGAGGATGTTTTACGTGATAACGTCTTATTGGTGATATAAGTTTTTTGTTGCAAATTTCGTTGTAACACCACTTTGCACTTCACATTTTGTTTCAATTGTGCCAGGGCTCCCCGCACACTACAAACTTTTATCGGCCGATAAAACATTCAACGCAAACTTAACCGCACGAGAAAAATCTCCATTCACTTTGTATGCCGGGCTAGGAGTGAGAGAGAGACGGAATATCGTAACTCACTCGGAACGCCAGCGACTGGCACGGAATGACTGGCAGCGCCTCGGTATACGGGAGATCGGTCCTCGCCCCCGCGTTATAACGAGAGGGTATACCTGCGATCGACCCCGCTCGTGACACAGTGCGTTCGAACAGTAACCCAATAAAATCGATTTTAAAGACGTTATCACGTCAAAAACGAATAATTTAAAAATTTCGTCGTTTTTATGCTGTTTTACGCGTTAAAATGCAGAATAAAGTTCTAAACGCTGTTTTGCCGTGCTGCGAATTTTCAAGAGCATTTTAGATCGCCGAAATCGTTCAAATAGAAGCAATATTAATAAAAAAAACGAATAATCAAAATTCGTCGTCTTTAGCGTTACCGCGCGTTAAAACGGTATCAAAAGCTCAAACGTGTTGTTTTGCTAAAATAAGCATTTTCAAGCATTTTAGATCGCTGGAAATCGTTCCAAGACGCACATAATAAAAACGAATAAATAAAAAATTCGTCGTTTTATGCTGTTTTTACGCTACAAAACCGCAGATTGAAGCTCAAACGTGCTGTTTTGCTGCTACCTTTTCAAGCATTTGATCGTTGAAATCGTTCGCCAGAAGGCCATTACTTAAAAAAACTGAAATAATAAAAAATTCGTCGTTTTATTGTTTTACGCGTTAGCGTCCGCAGAATAAAGCTCAAAATCGTGCTTGGCGGTAAAATAAGCATTTTCGGGCATTTTATCGTTGAAATCGTTCAAATAGAAGCAATATTAATAAAAAAAAACGAATAATAAAAAAATTCGTCGTTTTTATGCTGTTTTACGCGTTAAAACGCAGATTAACGCTCAAACGTGCGCTGTTTTGCTAAAATAAGCATTTTCAAGCATTTTAGATCGCTGAAATCGTTCAAATAGACGCAATAAAATAAAAAAACGAATAATAAAAATTTCGTCGTTTTATGCTGCTCAATAAAAATTTCATCGTTTTATGCTGTTTTACGCGTTAAAACGCAGATTAAAGCTCAAACGTGCTGTTTTGCTAAAATAAGCATTTTCAAGCATTTTAAATCGTTGAATCGTTCAAATAGACGCAATATTAATAAAAAACGAATAATAAAAAATTCCGTCGTTTTATGCTGCTCTTACGCATTAAAACGCAGATTAAAGCTCAAAACGAGCTGTTTCCGCTAAATAAGTATTTTCAAGCATTTTAAATCGTTGAAATCGTTCAAATAGACGCAATATTAATAAAAACAAAATAATAAAAATTTGTCGTTTTTATGTTGTTTTACGCGTTAAACGCTGATTAAAGCTCAAAACGTGCTGTTTTGCTAAAATAAGTATTTCAAGCATTTAGATCGTTGAAATCGTTCAAATAGACGCGCAATATTAATAAAAAACGAATAACAAAAAATTTCGCCGTTTTATGCTGTTTTACTTAAAACGCAGAATAAAGCTCAAACGTGCTGTTTTGCTGCGTAAAATAAGCATTTTCTGCCATTTTTTAGATCGTTGAAATCGTTCAAATAGAAGCAATATTAACAAAAACGAATACTGCACCACGTTTTTTATGCTGTTTTACGCGTTAAAACGCAGATTAAAAGCTCAAAACGTGTTTACTTTGCTAAAATAAGCATTTCGCCATTTTAGATCGTTGAAATCGTTCAAATAGAAAGCTAAATATTTTAATAAAAACGAATAATAAAAAGTAAATTCGTCGTTTTATGCTGTTTTACGCGTTAAACGCAGATTAAAGCTCAAAACGTGCTGTTTTGCTAAAATACATTTTCAAGATTTTAAACGTTGGAAATCGTTCAAATAGACGTGCAATATTAATAAAAACGAATAATAAAAATTCCCTGTCGTTTTATAAGCGTTTTCGCGTTAAAACCTTACTTCAAAGCTCAAAACGTGCTGTTTTGCTAAAATAATCATTTTCAAGCATTTTGCCGAAATCGTTCAAATAGACGCAATATTAAAAAAAACGAATAATAAAAATTGTCGTTTTATGTTTTTAGGGTTAAAAACGCAGAATAAAAGCTCAAAGGGCCGTTTTCCCAAAATAAGATTTTCAAGCATTTTAGATCGTTGGAAATCTTTCCAAATGGGACGCAAATTAAAAAAAAACGAATAAAAAATTTTTCCCGTCTTTTTTATGCTGTTTTACACTTTAAAAAAAGCAGAATAAAGCCCAAAAACGGCTGTTTTGCAAAAATAAGCTTTTTCAAGCATTTTAGATCGTTAAAATGTCCAAATAGACGCAAATTAAAAAAAAACAAATAATAAAAATTTCGTCTTTTTTATGCGGGGTTTTAGGGTTAAAAAACCCCAGATTAAAGCCTAAAACGTCCCGTTCCCCAAAAATAAGCATTTTCAAGCTTTTTAGACGTTGAAATCTTTCCCCCAAATTTTAGCTTATTAAAAAAAACGAATAAAAAAAATTTTCCTGACGTTTTATGTTGTTTTAGGGTTAAAAACGCAGAATAAAGCCCCAAAACGTGCTGTTTTGCTAAAAAAACATTTTCCCCATTTTAGACCGGGGAAAATCGTTCAAATAGAAGAATATTAAAAAAACGAATAATAAAAATCGGTCTTTTTTGCTTGTTTTACGCTTTAAAAACGCAGTTTCCCCCGCTAAAAAACGTCCCGTTTTCCCAAAAAGCATTTTCAAAAAGGATCGTTGAAACGTTAAAATGGGACGAAAATAAAAAAAAAAAACGAATAATAACAAATTCATCTTTTTTATGTTGTTTTACGCTTAAAACGAGATTAAACCCTCAAAACGTCCCTTTTTTTGTTTAAAATAAGAAAATTTTCAAGCATTTTAAATCGTTGAAATCGTTCAAATAGACGCACATTTAAAAAAAAACGAATAATAAAATTTCGTCGTTTTATGCTGTTTCCGCTTTAAAAACGCAGATTAAAGCTCAAACGGCTGTTTTGCTAAAATAATCTTTTTCCCCTTTTTAATGTTGAAATCCTTAAATAGAAGCAAATTAATAAAAACGAAAAAAAAAAATTGGCTTTTTTATGGTTTTACGCTTTAAAAACGCAGTTTTGGTTTTCCCAAAACGGCTGTTTTGCAAAAAAAGCTTTTTCCCCTTTTTAGATGGGTTGAAACCGTTCTACAGACGCAATTTTAAATTTAAAAACGAATAATAAAAATTTCGTCGTTTTTATGTTTTTTAGCTTAAAACGCTGTTTAAAAAGCTAAAAAACGTGCTGTTTTTAAAATAAGCATTTTCAAGCATTTTAGATCGTTGAAATCGTTCAAAAGACGCAATATTAAAAAAACCGAATAATAAAATTTCGTCGTTTTATGTTTTTACGCCCCTGCGGGAATAAAGCTCAAAACGGCTTTTTTTGCTAAAATAAGCATTTTCAGGCATTTTGGGATCGTTGAAATCGTTCAAATAGACGCAATATTAAAAAAACGAATAATAAATATTTCGTCTTTTTTATGCTGTTTTACGCGTTAAAACGGAAAAAAAGCCCCAAAACGTGCTGTTTTTTAAAAAAACATTTTCAAGCATTTTAAATCGGGGAAAATCGTTCAAATGGGACGGTATTAAAAAAAAACGAATAAAAAAAAAATTAGTCGTTTTATGCTTTTTTCCTTTAAAAAAAAAACGAATTAAAAAGCTCAAAACTTTGTTTTGCTAAAATAAGCTTTTTGCCATTTTAGATCTTTTTTGGAAACCTTTTTAAAATGATGAAATTATTAATAAAAACGAATAAAAAAAATGTTGTTTTTTTTATGTTTTTTTGCTAAAACGCTGAAAAACCCTAAAAAGGGCTGTTTTGCTAAAATAACCCTTTTTTCAAGCATTTGATCGTTAAAATCGTTCAAATAGACGCAATATTAAAAAAAAAAGAATAAAAATTTCCGTCTTTTTTATGTTGTTTTACGCTTTAAAAACGCAGAATAAACCCTTAAAACGCGTTGTTTTTAAAATAAGCATTTTCAAGCTTTTTTAGATCGTTAAAACCGTTAAAATAGAAGAATATTAAAAAAAACGATTAAAAAAAAATTCGTCGTTTTATGTTGTTTTACGCGTTAAAACGCAGTTTAAAAAGCCCCCAAAACGTGCTGTTTTGCAAAAATAAGATTTC
>NW_027046783.1:0-20787 GCF_025399875.1 Dalotia coriaria | reverse complement strand
TATTTTAAAGCAAAAAACAGCACGTTTTGAGCTTTAATCTGCGTTTAACGCAAAACAGCATAAAACGACGTGAAATTTTTTATTATTCGTTTTTTATTAATAATATTGCGTCTATTTGAACGTGATTTCTACGATCTAAAATGCTTGAAAATGCTTATTTTAGCAAAACAGCACGTTTTGAGCTTTAATCTGCGTTTAACGCGTAAACAGCACATAAAAACGACGAATTTTTTTATTCGTTTTTATTAATACTGCGTCTATTTGAAACGTGATTTCAACGATCTAAAATACTTGAAAATGCTTATTTAGCAAAAATGTTAATGTTTTGAGCTTTCTTTTAATCAGCGTTTTAACGCGTAAAACAAGCATAAAAAACGACGAAATTTTTATTATTTGTTTTTACAATATTGCGGCTATTTGAACGATTTCAACGATCTAAAAATGCTTGAAAATGCTTTTGTTTAGCAAAAACAGCACGTTTTAAACTTTAATCTGCGTTTAACGCGTAAAACAGCATAAAACGACGAAATTTTTTTATTATTCGTTTTTATTAATATTGCGTCTATTTGAACGATTTCATTACCCAAAATGCTTGAAAATGCTTATTTTAGCAAAACAGCACGTTTTGAGCTTTTAACCCGGCGTTTTAACGCGTAAAACAGCATAAAACGACGAATTTTTTATTATTCGTTTTTATTAATATTGCGTCTATTTGGAACGATTTCAACGATCTAAAATACTTGAAAATGCTTATTTTAGCAAAACAGCACGTTTTGAGCTTTAATCAGCGTTTTAACGCGTAAAACAGCATAAAACGAAATTTTATTATTCGTTTTTTATTTTTATTGCGTCTATTTGAACGTGATTTCAACGATCTAAAATGCTTGAAAATGCTTATTCAGCAAAACAGGCACGTTTTGAGCTTTAATCTGCGTTTAACGCTCAAAACAGCATAAAAACGACGAAATTTTTATTATTCGTTTTTATTTTTATTGCGTCTATTTGAACGATTTCAACGATCTAAAAAGCTTGAAAATGCTTATTTAGCAAAACAACACGTTTTGAGTTTTAATCAGCGTTTTAACGCGTAAAACAGCATAAAACGACGAATTTTTATTATTCGTTTTTTATTAATATTGTTTCTATTCTAAACGATTTCAACGATTTAAAATGCTTGAAAATGCTTATTTTAAAGCAAAACAGCACGATTTGAGCTTTAATCTGCGTTTTAACGCGTAAAAACAGCATAAAACGACGAAATTTTATTATTCGTTTTTATTTTATTGCGTCTATTTGAACAGATTTCAACGATCTAAAATGCTTGAAAATGCTTATTTGCCAAAACACCACGTTTTGAGCTTTTAATCTGCGTTTTAACGCGTAAAACAGCATAAAAACGACGAATTTTTATTATTCGTTTTATTACTATTGCGTCTATTTGGACGATTTCAACGATCTAAAATGCTTCTGAAAATGCTATTTTAGCAAAACAGCATCGCTTTGAGTTTATTCTGCGTTTAACGCTTCCAAAACAGCATAAAACGACAAAATTTTTATTATTCGTTTTTATTTTATTGCGTCTATTTGAACGATTTCAAACGATCAAAAAATGCTTGAAAATGCTTATTTTAACAAAACAGCACGTTTTGAGCTTTAATCTGCGTTTTAACGCGTAAAACAGCATAAAAACGACGAATTTTTATTATTCGTTTTTATTAATATTGCGTCTATTTGAACGATTTCAACGATCTAAAAATGCTTGAAAATGCTTATTTTAGCAAAACAGCACGTTTTGAGTTTTTAATCTGCGTTTTAACGCGTAAAAAGCATAAAAACGACGAAATTTTTATTATTCGTTTTTATTAATATTGCGTCTATTTGAACGATTTCAAGATCTAAAATGCTTGAAAATGCTTATTTTAGCAAAACAGCACGTTTTGAGTTTAATCTGCGTTTTAACGCGTAAAACAGCATAAAAACGGCGAATTTTATTATTCGTTTTTATTAATATTGCTTATTTGAACGATTTCAACGATCTAAAATGTTTAAAATGCTTTTTTTTTAAAGCAAAACAGCACGTTTTGAGTTTTAATCGCGTTTTAACGCGTAAAACAGCATAAAAGCGACGAATTTTTATTATTCGTTTTTATTAATATTGCTTGTATTTGAACGATTTCAACGATCAAAAAATGCTTGAAAATGCTTATTTTAGCAAAACAGCACGTTTTGAGCTTTAATCAGCGTTTTAACGCGTAAAACAGCATAAAACGACGAAATTTTTATTATTTTTTTTATTATTGCGGCTATTTGAACGATTTCAACGATCTAAAATGCTTGAAAATGCTTTTTTAGCAAAACAACACGTTTTGAACTTTAATCGCGTTTTAACGCGTAAAACAGCATAAAACGACGAATTTTTTATTATTCGTTTTTATTAATATTCGTCTATTTGAACGATTTCAACGATCTAAAATGCTTGAAAATGCTTATTTTAGCAAAACAGCACGTTTGAGTTTTAATCTGCGTTTTAACGCGTAAAACAGCATAAAAACGACGAAATTTTTTATTATTCGTTTTTATTTTATTGCGTCTATTTGAACGATTTCAACGATCTAAAATGCTTGAAAATGCTTATTTTAGCAAAACAGCACGTTTTGAGCTTTAATCTGCGTTTTAACGCGTAAAACAGCATAAAAACGACGAAATTTTTATTATTCGTTTTTATTTATTGCGTCTATTTGAACGATTTCAACGATCTAAAAATGCTTGAAAATGCTTATTTTAGCAAAACAGCACTTTTTGGGTTTTATTCTGCGTTTTAACGCCTAAAACAGCATAAAACGACGAAATTTTATTATTCGTTTTTTTTTTTTTATTGCGTCTATTTAACGATTTCAACGATCTAAAAGTTGAAAATGCTTATTTTAGCAAAACAACACGTTTTGAGTTTTAATCAGCTTTTTAACGGTAAAAAGCAAAAAAACGACGAATTTTTATTATTCGTTTTTATTATAGTTTCTATTTGAACGATTTCAACGTTTTAAAAAATGCTTGAAAAATGCTTTATTTTAGAAAACAAAAATTTGAGTTTTAACTGCGTTTTAACGCGTAAAAAAGATAAAACGACGAAATTTTTTTTATTCCTTTTTATTTTATTGCGTCTATTTGAACGATTTCAACGATCTAAAATGCTTGAAAATGCTTATTTGCAAAACACCGTTTTGATTTTTAATCTGCTTTTTAACGGTAAAACAGCATAAAAAACGACAAATTTTTTATTATTCGTTTTTATTAATTTTTTTTTTATTTGAACGATTTCAAGATCTAAAATGCTTAAAAAATGCTTTTTTTGCAAAACAGCACGTTTTGAGCTTTAATCTGGTTTTAACGCGTAAAAAGCAAAAAAAACGATGAAATTTTTTTTATTCGTTTTTATTAATATTGCGTCTATTTAACGTTTAAAAGATTAAATGGAAAATGCTTTTTTTAGAAAAACAGCATTTTGAGCTTTAATTGCTTTTTAACGCGAAAAACAGCATAAAACGGCAAATTTTTTTATTATTCTTTTTTATTAATATTGCTTCTAGAACGATTTCAAGGGGATCTAAAATGTTTAAAAAAAGCTTTTTTTAAACAAAAAAACAGCACGTTTTGAGTTTTAATCTGCTTTTTAACGCGTAAAACAGCATAAAAGGACGAATTTTTATTATTCGTTTTTTTTAAATATTTTTGTAAAAAGATTTCAACGATCAAAAATGCTTGAAAATGCTTATTTTAACAAAACAGCACGTTTTGAGTTTAATCTGCTTTTTAACTGAAAACAGCAAAAAAAACGCAAATTTTTTTATTATTCGTTTTATTAATATTGCGTCTATTTGAACGATTTCAACGATCTAAAATGTTGAAAATGCTTATTTTAGAAAAAAACAGCACGTTTTGAGCTTTAATCTGCGTTTTAACGCGTAAAACAGCATAAAACGACGAAATTTTTTATTCGTTTTTATTAATATTTGGTCTAGAACGATTTCACGATCTAAAATGCTTGAAAATGTTTTATTTTAGCAAAACAGCACGTTTTGATTTTAATCTGCTTTTTAAGCGTAAAACAGCAAAAAAACACAAATTTTTTATTTTTCTTTTTTATTAATATTGCGTCTATTTGAACGATTTCAACGATCTAAAATACAAAAAATGCTTTTTTTAGAAAAAACAGCACGTTTTGAGTTTTAACGCTTTTTAACGCGAAAAACAGCAAAAAAACGACGAAATTTTATTTTTTGTTTTTATTAATATTGCGGCTATTTAACGATTTCAACGATCTAAAATGCTTGAAAATGTTTTGTTTGCAAAACAGCACTTTTTAATTTTTTAATCTGCGTTTTAACGCGTAAAAAAAAGAAAAAACGACGAATTTTTATTATTCTTTTTTATTAATATTGCGTCTATTTGAAGATTTCAACGATTAAAATGCTTGAAAAGTTATTTTGAAAACAGCACGTTTCGAGTTTTATTCTGGTTTTAACGCGTAAAACAGCAAAAACGACGAAATTTTTATTATTCGTTTTTTTTTTTATTGGTCTATTTGAACGATTTCAACGATCTAAAATGCTTGAAAATGTTTTATTTTAGCAAAACAGCACGTTTTGAGCTTAATTCTGCGTTTTAACGCGTAAAACAGCATAAAACGACGAAATTTTTATTATTCGTTTTTATTTTATTGCGTCTATTTGAACGATTTCAACGATCTAAAATGCTTGAAAATGCTTTATTTTAGCAAAACAGCACGTTTTGAGTTTTAATCTGCGTTTTAACGCCTAAAACAGCATAAAACGACGAAATTTTTATTATTCGTTTTTATTTTTATTGCGTCTATTTGAACGATTTCAACGATCTAAAAGCTTGAAAATGCTTATTTTAAAGCAAAACAACACGTTTTGAGCTTTTAATCAGCGTTTTAACGCGTAAAACAGCATAAAAACGACGAATTTTTATTATTCGTTTTTATTAATATTGTTTCTATTTTGAACGATTTCAACGATTTAAAATGCTTGAAAATGCTTATTTTAGCAAAACAGCACGATTTGAGCTTTTAATCTGCGTTTTAACGCGTAAAACAGCATAAAAACGACGAAATTTTTATTATTCGTTTTATTTTTATTGCGTCTCTTTGAACGATTTCAACGATCTAAAATGCTTGAAAATGCTTATTTAAGCAAAACACCACGTTTTGAGCTTTTAATCTGCGTTTAACGCGTAAAACAGCATAAAAACGACGAATTTTTTATTATTCGTTTTTATTAATATTGCGTCTATTTTGACGATTTCAACGATCTAAAATGCTTGAAAATGCTTATTTTAGCAAAACAGCACGTTTTGAGCTTTATTCTGCGTTTTAACGCCTAAAACAGCATAAAACGACGAAATTTTTATTATTCGTTTTTATTTTTATTGCGTCTATTTGAACGATTTCAACGATCTAAAAAGCTTGAAAATGCTTATTTTAGCAAAACAACACGTTTTGAGTTTAATCAGCGTTTTAACGCGTAAAACAGCATAAAAACGACGAATTTTTATTATTCTGTTTTATTAATATTGTTTCTATTTGAACGATTTCAACGATTTAAAATGCTTGAAAATGCTTATTTTAGCAAAAACAGCACGATTTGAGCTTTAATCTGCGTTTTAACGCGTAAAACAGCATAAAACGACGAAATTTTTATTATTCGTTTTTATTTTTATTGCGTCTATTTGAACGATTTCAACGATCTAAAATGCTTGAAAATGCTTATTTAAGCAAAACACCACGTTTTGAGCTTTAATCTGCGTTTTAACGCGTAAACAGCATAAAAACGACGAATTTTTATTATTCGTTTTTATTAATATTGCTTCTATTTGAACGATTTCAACGATCTAAAATGCTTGAAAATGCTTATTTTAGCAAAACAGCACGTTTTGAGCTTTAATCTGCGTTTTAACGCGTAAAAAGCATAAAAAACGACGAAATTTTTATTATTCGTTTTTATTAATATTGCGTCTATTTTGAACGATTTCAACGATCTAAAATGCTTGAAAATGCTTTATTTTAGCAAAACAGCACGTTTTGAGTTTAATCTGCGTTTTAACGCGTAAAACAGCATAAAACGGCGAATTTTTATTATTCGTTTTTATTAATATTGCTTCTATTTGAACGATTTCAACGATCTAAAATGCTTGAAAATGCTTATTTAAGCAAAACACCACGTTTTGAGTTTTAATCTGCGTTTTAACGCGTAAAACAGCATAAAAACGACGAATTTTTATTATTCGTTTTTATTAATATTGCGTCTATTTGGACGATTTCAACGATCTAAAATGCTTGAAAATGCTTTATTTTAAGCAAAACAGCACGTTTTGAGCTTTATTCTGCGTTTTAACGCCTAAAAACAGCATAAAAAACGACGAAATTTTTATTATTCGTTTTTATTTTATTGCGTCTATTTGAACGATTTCAACGATCTAAAAGCTTGAAAATGCTTATTTTAGCAAAACAACACGTTTTGAGTTTAATCAGCGTTTTAACGCGTAAAACAGCATAAAACGACGAATTTTTATTATTCGTTTTATTAATATTGTTTCTATTTGAACGATTTCAACGATTTAAAATGCTTGAAAATGTTTATTTTAAAAAAACAGCACGTTTTGAGTTTTAATCGGTTTTAACGCGAAAAAACAGCATAAAAGCGAGGGAATTTTTATTATTCTTTTTTATTAATATTTTTGTTTTAAAACGTTTTCAACGATCTAAAATGCTTGAAAATCCCTTATTTTAACAAAACAGCACGTTTTGAGTTTAATCGCGTTTTAACTCTTTCACAAAAACGTCAAATTTTTATTATTCTTTTTTATTAATATTGCGCCTTTTTTCGTTTTCCCAAATCTAAAATGCTTGAAAATGCTTATTTTGTTAAAACAGCCCCGATTTGAGTTTTAATCTGCGTTTTAACGCGTAAAAAAAACCCAAAAAAAACGACAAAATTTTTTATTATCTGTTTTTTTTTTTCCCCCCCATTTGAACGTTTTTAAACGACCCCCGGGGCCCCATTTTAAAAAAACACCACTTTTTGGGTTTTTAATCTGCTTTTTAACGCGAAAAAACAGCTTTTCACAAAATTTTTTTATTATTCTTTTTTTATTAATATTGCGTCTTTTTTGGAGGGATTTCAACGTTTCAAAAATGCTTAAAAGCTTTTTTTAAAAGCAAAACAGCACGTTTTTTTTACCTGCGTTTTAACGCCTAAAACAGCAAAAAAAAACGACGAAATTTTTATTATTCGTTTTTATTTTTTCCCGCCCCTTTTTTAAAATTTAAAACTTTTAAAAAAAAGCTTGAAAATGCCCCTTAAAAAGCAAAAAAAACCGTTTTGAGCTTTAACGCGTTTTAACGCGAAAAACAGCAAAAAAAACGACGAATTTTTTATTTTTCCCTTTTTTATTATTTTTCTTTTTTGAACGATTTCAACGTTTTAAAAAAATGCTTAAAAAATGTTTTAATTTTAGCAAAACAGACGATTTGAGTTTTCCCTGCTTTTCACGCGAAAACAGCATAAAACGACGAAATTTTTTATTCGTTTTTTATTTTTTGCGTCTTTTTTGAACGATTTCAAGATCTAAAATGCTTAAAAAAGGGTTTTTATTTAAGCAAAACACCAGTTTTGAGCTTTAATCGCTTTTTTAACGCGTAAAAAAAAAGCATAAAAAACGACGAATTTTTTTTTCTTTTTTATTAATATTGCTTTACCGACATTTCCCCCCATTTTAAAAATGTTTGGGAAAATGTTTTATTTTAGAAAAAAAACAGCACGTTTTAGTTTTTAATCTGCTTTTTAACGCGTAAAAGCATAAAAAAAAAATTTTTTTATTCGTTTTTTTAATATTCCCCCCCTTTTGAACGATTTAAAACGATCTAAAAATGCTTAAAAATGCTTATTTTGAAAACAGCAATTTTGGAGTTTTTAATCTGCGTTTTAACGCGAAAAAAACAGCAAAAAAACGGCAATTTTTTATTATTCGTTTTTATTTTTTGGCCTTTTGAACGATTTCAAATAAAAATTTTAAAAATGCTTTTTAACAAAACAGCACGTTTTGAGTTTTAATCTGCGTTTTAACGCGAAAAAACAGCATAAAAGACGAGGGAATTTTTTTTGCCCCTGTTTTTATTAATATTGCTTTTTTTTGAAGGGATTTCAAGGGATTTTAAATTTTTGAAAATGCTTTTTTTAAAAGCAAAACAGCACGTTTTTTAATCGGGCTTTTTTTAACGGGGAAAAAACAGAAAAACGACGAAATTTTTTTTTTCCCTTTTTTTATTAAATTGCCCCTTTGGGAACGTTTTCCCCAACGTTTCAAAAAATGCTTAAAAAATGCTTTTTAAAAAACAGCACGTTTTGAGTTTTATTCTGCGTTTTAACGCGGGAACAGCAAAAAAACGACGAAATTTTATTATTCGTTATTTATTCGTTTTTATTAATATTGCTTGTATTTAAAAGATTTCAACGATCAAAAAATGTTTTTGAAAAGTTTATTTTAAAAAAAAACAGCACGTTTTGAGTTTTTAACGGTTTTAACTGAAAAAACAGCAAAAAAAAACGTCAAATTTTTTTATTATTCTTTTTTATTAATATTGCGTCTTTTTTAAAACGATTTAAAACGATTTTAAAATGTTTTTAAAAAGGTTTTTTAGCAAAACAAATGTTTTGGGCTTTAACGCTTTTTAACGCGAAAAAACAGAAAAAAAACGACGAAATTTTTTTTTTTTTTTGGTTTTGGCGTTTGTTTGGGGGTTTGGGAAAATTTTTTTAAAAAATCTTTTGAGCAATTTGGGGTTTTTTCCAAAACCCCCGCCCCCGAACGATTTCAACGATCAAAAAATGCTTGAAAATGCTTTTTTTAAAGCAAAACAGCACGTTTTGAGTTTTAATCTGCTTTTTTAACGCTTTTCGAAAGAAAAAACGACGAAATTTTTATTATTCGTTTTTATTAATATTGCGTCTATTTGAACAAATTTCTACGATCAAAAAAATGCTTGAAAATGTTTTATTTTAGAAAAAACAGCACGTTTTGAGTTTTAATCTGCGTTTTAACGCGTAAACAGCATAAAAACGACAAATTTTTTTTTATTATTGTTTTTATTAAAAATTTGCTTCTTTTTTAAACGATTTCAACGATTTTAAAATGCTTGAAAATGTTTTTATTTTGGCAAAACAGCACGTTTTGTTTTTTTAATCTGCGTTTAAACGCGTAAAACAGCAAAAAAAACGACAAAATTTTTTTAAATTCGTTTTTTTTAAATTTATTAATATTGCGTCTATTTGAACGATTTCAACGATCTAAAATGCTTTTGAAAATGCTTATTTTAGCAAAACAGCACGTTTTGAGCTTTAATCTGCGTTTAACGCGTAAATGTATAAGCAAAAATGACGAATTTTTTATTATTCGTTTTATTAATATTGCTTCATTTGAA
This sequence comes from Dalotia coriaria, assembly GCF_025399875.1. NCBI lineage: Eukaryota > Metazoa > Arthropoda > Insecta > Coleoptera > Staphylinidae > Dalotia > Dalotia coriaria. Next base: position 11,288 of record NW_027046783.1, on the reverse strand, counting down.
CGATTTCAACGATCTAATATGCTTGAAAAATGCTTTATTTTAGCAAAACGGCACGTTTTGAGTTTTATTCTGCGTTTTAACGCGTAAAACAGCATAAAACGACGAAATTTTTATTATTCGTTTTTTATTAATATTGCGTCTATTTGAGCTGACGTCGATCTAAAATGCTTGAAAATGCTTTATTTTAGCAAAACAGCACGTTTTGAGCTTTAATCTGCGTTCTACCAAAAGAGCATAACAATGACGAATTTTTATTATTCGTTTTTATTAATATTGCTTCTATTTAAACGATTTCAACGATCTAAAAATGCTTGAAAATGCTTATTTTAGCAAAACAGCACGTTTTGAGCTTTTAATCTGCGTTTTAACGCGCGTAAACAGCATAAAACGACGAAATTTTTATTATTCGTTTTTATTAATATTGCTTCTATTTGAACGATTTCAACGATCTAAAATGCTTGAAAATGCTTATTTTAGCAAAACAGCACGTTTTGAGCTTTAATCTGCGTTTTAACGCGTAAACAGCATAAAAACGACGAATTTTTATTATTCGTTTTTATTAATATTGCGTCTATTTGAACGATTTCAACAATCTAAAATGCTTGAAAATGTTTATTTTAGCAAAACAGCACGTTTTGAGCTTTATTCTGCGTTTTAACGCGTAAAACAGCATAAAAACGACGAAATTTTATTATTCGTTTTTATATTTATTGCGTCTATTTGAACGATTTCAACGATCTAAAATGCTTGAAAGTGAAATGCTTTATTTTAGCAAAACAGCACGTTTTGTGGCTTTATTCTGCGTTTAACGCGTAAAAATAGCATAAAAACGACGAAATTTTTACATATTCGTTTTTATTTTATTGCGTCTATTTTGAACGTGATTTCAACGATCTAAAATGCTTGAAAATGCTTATTTTAGCAAAACAGCACGTTTTGAGCTTTAATCTGCGTTTTAACGCGTAAAACAGCATAAAAACGTGACGAATTTTTTATTATTCGTTTTCTATTACGTTTATTTGAACGATTTCAAATCGATCTAAAATGCTTGAAAATGCTTATTTTGTAAAGCAAACAGCACGTTTTGAGCTTTAATCTGCGATTTAACGCATAAAACGACGAAATTTTTATTATTCGTTTACATTATTGCGTCTATTTGAACGATTTCAACGATCTAAAACGCTTGAAAAGCTTTATTTTAAAGCAAACAGCACGCGTTTTGAGTTTTAATCTGCGTTTTAACGCGTAAAACAGCATAAAAACGACGAATTTTTTATTATTATTCGTTTTTTATTAATATTGCTTCTATTTGAACGATTTCAACGATCTAAAATGTTTGAAAATGCTTTATTTTAACAAAACAGCACGTTTTGCTTAATCTGCGTTTTAACTCGTAAAACAGCATAAAACGACGAAATTTTTATTATTCATGTTTTTATTAATATTGCGTCTATTTGAACGATTTCAACGATCTAAAATGCTTGAAAATGCTTATTTTAGCAAAACAGCACGTTTTGAGCTTTATTCTGCGTTTTAACGCGTAAAACAGCATAAAAACGACGAAATTTTATTATTCGTTTTTTATTTTTATTGCGTCTATTTGAACGATTTCAAAGATCTTCGAAATGCTTGAAAAATGCTTATTTTAGCAAAAACAGTACCGTTTTTGAGTTTTAACCCGCGTTTCTTTAACGCGTAAACATCATAAAAACGACGAATTTTTATTATTCGTGTTTTATTAATATTGCTTCTATTTGAACGATTTCAACGTGATCTAAAATGCTTGAAAAGGCTTTATTTTAGCAAAACAGCACGTTTGAGCTTTAATCTGCGTTTTAACTCGTAAAACAGCATAAAAACGACGAATTTTATTATTAGTTTTTATTATTATTGATTCTATTTGAACGATTTCCAACGATCTAAAATGCTTGAAAATGCTTATTTTAGCAAACAGTACGTTTTAAGCTTTAATCTGCGTTTTAACGCGTAAAGTCAGTACAAAAAACGACGAAATTTTTATTATTCGTTTTATTAATATTGCGTCTATTTGAAATGATTGCAACGATCTAAAATGCTTGAAAATGCTTATTTCAGCAAAACAGCACGTTTTGAGCTTTTTAATCTGCGTTTTAACGCGTAAAACAGCATATAAAAATGACGGAATTTTTTATTATCTGTTTTTATTAATATTGCTTCTATTTTGAACGATTTCAACGATCTAAATGCTTGAAAATGCTTATTTTAACAAAACAGCACGTTTTGAGTTTAATCTGCGTTTTAACTGTAAAACAGCATAAAACGATAAATTTTTATTATTCGCTTTATTAATATTGCTACTACGGAAACGATTTCAACGATCTAAAATGCTTTGAAAATGCTATTTTAGCAAAACAGCACGTTTTGAGTTTTTAATCTGCGTTTTAACGCGTAAAACAGCATAAAAACGACGAAATTTTTATTATTCGCTTTTTATTAATATTGCGTCTATTTGAACGATTTCAACGATCTAAAAATGCTTGAAAAATGCTTATTTTAGCAAAAACAGCACGTTTTGAAAGCTTTTTAATCTGCGTTTTAACGCGTAAAACAGCATAAAAACGACGAATTTTTTATTATTCGTTTTTGGCTGGCATATTGCGTCTATTTGACCGATTTCAACGATCTAAAATGCTTGAAAATGCTTTATTTTAGCAAAACAGCACGTTTTGAGCTTTACTCTGCGTTTTAACGCGTAAACAGCATAAAAAACGACGAAATTTTTATTATTCGTTTTTTATTTTGCCGCGCTCATTTGAAACGATTTCAACTATCTAAATGCTTGAAAAATGCTTTATTTTAGCAAAAACAGCACGTTTGAGCTTTATTCTGCGTTTTAACGCGTACAATAGCATAAAACGACGAAATTTTATTATTCGTTTTTATTTCTTTATTGCGTCTATTTGTACGATTTCAACGATCGTGAAAATGCTTGAAAATGCTTATTTTTGGGCAAAACAGCACGTTTTGAGCTTTAATCTGCGTTTTAACGCGTAAAACAGCATAAAACGACGAATTTTTATTATTCGTTTTTATTAATATTGTCGTATTTGAACGATTTCAACGATTCAAAATGCTTGAAAATGCTCATTTTAGCAAAAAACAGCACGTTTTGAGCTTTTAATCTGCGTTTTAGCGTAGAAACAGCATAAAAACGACCAAATTTTATTATTCGTTTTTTATTAATATTGCGTCTATTTGAACGATTTCAACGATCTAAAATGCTTTAAAATGCTTATTTTAGCAAAACAGCACGTTTTGAGCTTTAATCTGCGTTTAACGCGTGTAAAACAGCATAAAAACGACGAAATTTTATTATTCGTTTTTATTAATATTGCGTCTATTTGAACGATTTCAACGATCTAAAATGCTTGAAATGCTTATTTTAGCAAAACAGCACGTTTTGAGTTTTAATCTGCGTTTTAACGCGTAAAACAGCATAAAACGGCGACGGTGAAATTTTTATTATTCGCTTTTATTAATATTGCTTCTATTTGAACGATTTCAACGATCTAAAATGCATGAAAATGCTTATATTAACAAAACAGCACGTTTGAGCTTAATCTGCGTTTTAACGTTGTAAACAAAAGCATAAAACGACGAATTTTTATTATTCGTTTTATTAATATTGCGTCTATTTGAACGATTTCAACGATCTAAAATGCTTGAAAATGCTTATTTTAGCAAACGGCACGTTTGAGCTTTATTCTGCGTTTTAACGCGTAAAACAGCAAAAACGACGAAATTTTGCCATTCGTTTTTATTAATATTGCTTCTATTTGAACGATTTCAACGATCTAAAATGCTTGAAAATGCTTATTTTAGCAAAACAGCACGTTTTGAGTTTTTAATCTGCGTTTTAACGCAAAACAGCATAAAACGACGAATTTTTACTATTCTTTTTTATTTTTATTGCGTCTATTTGAACGATTTTCCAACGATCTAAAATGCTTGAAAAATGCTTATTTTAGCAAAAATGTTAATGTTTTGAGCTTTATTCTGCGTTTTAACGCGCGTAAACAGCATAAAAACGACGAAATTTTTTATTATTCGTTTTATTAATATTGGCAGTCTATTTGAACGATTTCTAACGATCTAAAAATGTTGAAAATGCTTATTTAGCAAAACAGCATCGTTTTGAGCTTTGTCGCGTTTTAACGCGTAAAACAGCATAAAAACGCATGAAATTCTTTTATTATTCGTTTTTATTTTTATTGCGACTATTTGAACGATTTCAACGATCTAAAATGCTTGAAAATGCTTATTTTCCCAAAAGGGCACGTTTTGAGCTTTATTCGGGCGTTTTAACGCGAAAACATCAAAAACGACAAAATTTTTATTATTCGTTTTTATTAATTTTGCGTCTTTTGAGCGATTTAAACGATTTTAAAATGCTTGAAAATGTTTTTTTTTAGCAAAACAGCACGTTTTGAGCTTTAATCTGCGTTCTGTGGCGTAAAAGAGCATAACAATGACAAATTTTTTTTATTATTCGTTTTTTTTTTAAAATTTTTGGCCTTTTTGGGAACGATTTCAACGATCTAAAATGCTTAAAAAATGCTTTTTTTAGAAAAAACAGCACTTTTTGAGCTTTTTTTCCCGGTTTTTAACGCGTAAAACAGCAAAAAAACGGCAAATTTTTATTATTCGTTTTTTTTTTTATTGCGCCCATTTGAACGATTTCAACGATCTAAAATGCTTGAAAATGTTTTTTGGAAAACAGCACGTTTTGAGCAATCTGCGTTTAAACGCGTAAAACAGCAAAAAAGGGACAAAATTTTTTATTATTCGTTTTTATTAATTTCGTCTATTTAAAACGATTTCAACGATCTAAAATGCTTGAAAATGCTTTTTTTAGCAAAACAGCACGTTTTATTTTAATCGCTTTTTAACACGTAAAAAAAAGCAAAAAAGCGACGAATTTTTATTATTCTTTTTTTTATTAATATTGCTTCTTTTTTAAAGGGTTTCAACGATCTAAAATGCTTGAAAATGCTTATTTTAACAAAACAGCACGTTTTGATTTTTTAATCTGCTTTTTAACTCGTAAAAAACAGCAAAAAAACGTCGAATTTTTATTATTCGTTTTTTTTAATATTGCGTCTATTTAAACGATTTCAACGATCTAAAATGCTTGAAAATCTTATTTTAGAAAAACAGACTTTTTTGAGTTTTTAATCTGCGTTTTAACGCAAAACAGCAAAAAAACGAAAATTTTTTTATTATTCGTTTTTTTTTAAATTTGCTTCTATTTAAACATTTCAACGACCCTAATATGTTTAAAAATGCTTATTTTAGCAAAACGGCACGTTTTGAGCTTTATTCTGCTTTTTTAACGCGTAAAACATCATAAAACGAGGGGTTTTAATTATTCGTTTTTTTATTAATATTCCGTCTATTTAAAAGGCGATTTAAAGGGGGATCAAAAATGTTTTGAAAATGCTTATTTTAAGCAAAACAGCACGTTTTGAGCTTTAATCTGCGTTCTAAGGGTAAAAAAACATAACAATACAAAATTTTTTAATTATTTTTTTTTTTATTAATATTGCTTCTTTTTAAAAACGATTTCAACGATCTAAAAATGCTTGAAAATGCTTTTTTTAGCAAAACAGCACGTTTTGAGCTTTAATCTGCGTTTTAACGCGTAAAAAAAACAAAAAAAACGACAAAATTTTTTTATTTTTCCCTTTTATTAATTTTGGGTTTCTATTTGAACGATTTCAACGATCAAAAATGCTTGAAAATGCTTATTTTAGCAAAACAGAAGTTTTGGATTTCAACGACTTAAAATGCTTGAAAAGTAGCATTTTAGCAAAACAGCACGTTTTGAGCTTTTAATCTGCGTTTAGCCAACGCGTAAAACCAGCATAAAACGACGGGGAATTTTTATTATTTCGTTTTTTTATTAATATTGCTTCTATTTGAACGATTTCAACGATCTAAAATGCTTGAAAATGCTTATTTTAGCAAAAACAGCACGTTTTGAGCTTGTCTGCGATTTAACGCGTAAAACAGCATAAAACGAAGAATTTTTTGTATTCGTTTTATTAATGTGCGTCTATTTGAACGATTTCGACGATCTAAATGCTTGAAAATGCTTATTTTTAGCAAAAACAGCACGTTTTGAGGCTTTAATCAGCGTTTTAGCGTAAAACAGCAAAACGACGAAATTTTATTATTCGTTTTTGTGTATTGCGTGTATTTGAGACGATTTCAGCGATCAAAATGCTTGAAAATGCTTATTTAGCAAAGCAGCACGTTTTACAGGCATTAATCTGCGTTTAACGCGTAAAACAGCATAAAACGACGAATTTTACACGGTATTCGTTTTTATTAATATTGCTTCTATTTGAACGATTTCAACGATCTAAAATGCTTGAAAATGCTTATTTTAGCAAAAACAGCGTTTTGAGCTTTTAATCTGCGTTTAACGTAAAACAACATAAAACGACGATTTTTTATTATTGGTTTTATTAATATTGCTTCTATTTAAGCCAGACGATTTCTTTAACGATCTAAAATGCTTGAAAATGCTTGAATTTAGCAAAACAGCACGTTTGAGCTACAATCTGCTGATTATAACGCGTAAAACAGCATAAAACGACGAATTTTTTATTATTCGTTTTTTATTAATATTGCTTCTATTATTTGAACGATTTCAACGATCTAAAATGTCTTGAAATGCTTATTTTAGCAAAACAGCACGTTTGAGCTTTAATCCTGCGTTTAACGCGTAAAACATATAAAACGACGATTTTTATTATTGGTAGTTTTATTATTATTGCTTCTATTTGAACGATTTCAACGATCTACAAAATGCTTGCGAAAATGCTTAATTTGTAAAACAACAGCACGTTTTGAGCTTTTAATCTGCGTTATAGCAGCGTAAAACAACATAAAACGACGAATTTTTTATTATTCGTTTTATTAATATTGCTTCTATTTGAAAGACGATTTCAACGATCTAAATGCTTGAAAATGCTTATTTTAGCAAAACAGAACGTTTGGAAGCTTTTGATATTCGCGTTTAACGCGTAAAACAGCAAAACGACGAAATTTTTATTATTCGTTTTATTATTGCGTCTATTTGAGACGATTTCAACGATCTAAATGCTTGAAAATGCTGACCACATAAAACAGCACGTTTGAAGGCTTTAGCCTGCGTTTTGGCGCGTAAAACAGCGACGAATTTTATTATTCGTTTTTATTAATATTGCTTCTATTTAAACGATTTCAACGATTTAAAATGCTTGAAAATGCTTATTTTAGCAAAACAGCACGTTTTGAGCTTTAATCTGCGTTTTAACGCGTAAAACAGCATAAAACGACGAAATTTTTATTATTCGTTTTTATTAATATTTGCGTCTATTTGAACGATTTCAACGCGTTGATCACAAAATGGCGAAAATCTTATTTTAGCAAAACAGCTTTTGACTTTAATCTGCGTTTTAACATGCAACAACATAAAACGACGATTTTTATTATTCGTTTTTATTAATATTGCTTCTATTTGAACGATTTCCAGCGATCTAAAATGCTTGAAAATGCTTATTTTATAGAAACAGCACGTTTTGAAGGCTTTAATCTGCGTTTTAACGCGTAAAACAGCATAAAACGACGATTTTTTTTATTGTGGTTTTATTAATGGCCCGAAAAGCTGTATTTTGAACGATTTCAGCGATCTGCGTGCTTGAAAATGCTTATTTTAGCAAAACAGCGCGTTTGAGCTTTTATTCTGCGTTTTAACGCGTAAAACAGCATAAAAACGACGAACTTTTATTATTCGTTTTTATTAATATTGCGTCTATTTGAACGATTTCAACGATCTAAATGCTTGAAAATGCTTATTTTAGCAAAACAGCGTTTTGAGCTTTTAATCTGCGTTTTTTAACGCGTAAAACGGCGCATAAAAACGACGAATTTTATTATTCGTTTTTATTAATATTGCTTCTATTTAAACGATTTCAACGATTTAAAATGTAGCAAAAGTACTTATTTTAGCAAAACAGCGCGTTTTGAGCTTTTAATCTGCGTTTAACGCGTAAAACATATAAAACGACGAAATTTTTATTATTCGTTTTATTAATATTGCGTCTATTTGAACGATTTCAACGATCTAAAACGAAAATGCTTATTTAGCAAAACAGCACGTTTTGAGCTTTAATCTGCGTTTTAACGCGTAAAACGGCACAAAACGACGAATTTTTTTTATTATTCGTTTTTTATTATCAGCCTTCTGAACGATTTCAGCAGCGATCTAAAATGCTTGAAAATACTTATTTTAGCAAAACAGCACGTTTGAGAGCTTTAATCTGCGTTTTAACGCGTAAACAGCATAAAACGACGATTTTTTATTATTGGTTTTATTATGTGCTTCTATTTGAACGATTTCAACGATCTAAAATGAAATGCGCCCAGATTTAGCCGAAAACAGCACGTTTTGAGCTTTAATCTGCGTTATAACGCGTAAAACAGCAAAACGACGAATTTTTTTGGTATTCGTTTTTATTAATATTGCACTCTATTTGAACGATTTCACCAACGATCTAAAATTAAAAGCAGAAAATGCTTATTTTATGAAACAGCACGTTGAGCTTTTAATCTGCGTTTTAACGCGTAAAACAGCATAAAACGACGAATTTTTTTATTATTCGTTTTTTTTATTAATGGCTAGCTTCTATTTGAACGATTTCAACGATCTAAAATGCTTGAAAATGCTTTATTTTGCTTATGCAAAACAGCACGTTTTGAGCTTTATTCTGCGTTTTTAACGCGTAAAACAACATAAAACGACGACATTTTATTATTCGTTTTTAGTAATATTGCGTCTATTTGAACGATTTCAACGATCTAAAATGCTTGAAAATGCTTATTTTAGCAAAACACGTTTTTGAGCTTTAATCTGCGTTTTAACGCGTAAAACAGCATAAAATGACGAATTTTTATTATTCGTTTTTTATTAATATTGCTTCTATTTAAACGATTTCAACGATTTAAAATGCTTGAAAATGCTTATTTTAGCAAAACAGCACGTTTGAGCTTTAATGTCTGCGTTTTAACGCGTAAAACAGCATAAAAACGACGAATTTTTGTTATTCGTTTTTTTTATTAATATTGCGTCTATTTGAACGATTTCAACGATCTAAAATGCTTGAAAACGCTTATTTTAGCAAAACAGCGTTTTGAGCTTTAATCTGCGTTTAACGCGTGAAACAGCATAAAACGACGAATTTTTTATTATTCGTTTTTTATTAATGCTTAGCGTCTATTTGAACGATTTCAACGATCTAAAATGCTTGAAATGCTTATTTTTAGCAAAACAGCACGTTTTGAGCTTTAATCTGCTGCGTTTTAACGCGTGAAACAGCACGCCAAAACGACGAATTTTTATTATTCGCTTTTATTAATATTATTGCTTCTATTTGAACGATTTCAACGATCTAAAAATGCTTGAAAATGCTTATTTTAGCAAAACAGCACGTTTTGAGCTTTATTCTGCGTTTTAACGCGTAAAACAGCATAAAACGACGAAATTTTTATTATTCGTTTATTTATTATTAATATTGCGTCTATTTGAGCGATTTCAACGATCTAAAATGCTTGAAAATGCTTATTTTTAGCAAAACAGCACGTTTGAGCTTTAATCTGCGTTTTAACGCGTAAAGAGCTTAAAATGACGAATTATTCGTTTTATTAATATTGCTTCTATTTAAACGATTCAACGATCTAAAATGCTTGAAAATGCTTATTTTAGCAAAACAGCGCGTTTGAGCTTTTAATCTGCGTTTTGCTGCGTAAAACAGCATAAAACGACGAAATTTTTATTATTCGTTTTTATTAATATTACTTCTATTTGAACGATTTCAACGATATAAAATGCTTGAATATGCTTATTTTAGCAAAACAGCACGTTTTGAGAGCTTTAATCTGCGTTTTAACGCGTAAAACAACATAAAACGACGAAATTTTTATTATTCGTTTTTAATGTATTGCTTCTATTTGAACGATTTCAACGATATAAAATGCTTGAATATATGCTTATTTTAGCAAAACAGCACGTTTTGAGCTTTAATCTGCGTTTTAACGCATTAAAACAGCATAAAACGACGAATTTTTATTATTCGTTTTTAGTAATATTGCACGTCTATTTGAACGAACCAACGATCACAAATGCTTGAAAATGCTTATTTTAGCAAAACAGCACGTTTTGAGCTTTTAATCTGCGTTTACAACGCGTAAAACAACATAAACGACGAATTTTTTTATTATTCGTTTTTATTAATATTGCTTCTATTTGAACGATTTCAACGATCTAAAATGCTTGAAAATGCTTATTTTAGCAAAACAGCGTTTTGAAGGCTTTAATCTGCGTTTTAACGTAAAACAACGCATAAAACGACGATTTTTTTTTTATTATTGTGGTTTTATTAATATTGCTTCTATTTGAACGGTCCAACGATCTAAAATGCTTGAAAATGCTTATTTTAGCAAAACAGCACGTTTTGAGCTTTTATTCTGCACGTTTTAACGCGTAAAACAATAAAACGACGAACTTTTTATTATTCGTTTTTTTATTAATATTGCTCTGGCCCCAGACGATTTCAGCTTGATCTAAAATGCTTGAAAATGCTTATTTTAGCAAAACAGCGTTTTTGAAGAGGAGCTTTAATCTGCGTTTTAACGCGTAAAACAGCATAAAACGACGAATTTTTTATTATTCGTTTTTTTTATTAATATTGCTTCTATTTAAACGATTTCAACGATTTAAAATGTATTTTAGCAGCAAAACGGCACGTTTTTGAGCTTTAATCTGCGTTTTAACGCGTAAACAGCATAAAACGACGAAATTTTGTTATTCGTTTTTTATTAATATTGCGTCTATTTGAAGACGATTTCCAACGATCTAAATGCTTGAAAATGCTTATTTTAGCAAAACAGCGCGTTTTTGAGCTTTAATCCTGCGTTTTAACGCGTAAAACAGCTTACATAAAAGCGACGAATTTTTTTATTATTCGTTTTTTATTAATATTGCTTCTATTTGAACGATTTCAACGATCTAAAATGCTTGAAAATGCTTATTTTAGCAAAACAGCGCGTTTGAGCAATCTGCACGTTTTAACGCGTGAAACGGCATAAAAACGACAGATTTTTATTCGTTTTTTATTAATATTGCGTCTATTTGAACGATTTCAACGATCACAAATGCTTGAAAATGTTTATTTTAGAAAAACAGCAGTTTTGAGTTTTTTTTT
>NW_027046782.1:5000-20790 GCF_025399875.1 Dalotia coriaria | reverse complement strand
TTTTCCCTTTTTAAAATGCTTAAAAATGCTTTTATTTTAGCAAAACAGCACTTTTTTGAGTTTTAATCTGCGTTTTAACGCGTAAAACAGCATAAAAAACGACGAAATTTTTAATTTTTTTTTAAAACCATTTAAAATTTAACGTTAAAAAGTTAAAAAGTTTTTTTTAAAAACAGATTTTTATTTAATCGTTTTTAAAAAAAAAAAATTTTTAATTTTTTTTTATTAAGGGTCTATTTGAACGTTTAACGATCAAAAATGTTAAAAATTTTATTTTGAAAAAACAGCAGTTTTTTTTTAATCAGCTTTTTAACGCGAAAACGCAAAAACGACAAAATTTTTATTATTCTTTTTTTTAAATATGTTTTGAACGATTTCAACGATCTAAAATGCTTGAAAATGCTTTTTTTAGAAAACAGCACGTTTTGAGCTTTAATCTGCGTTTTAACGCGTAAAACAGCATAAAACGACGAATTTTTATTATTCGTTTTTATTAATATTGCTCTATTTGAACGATTTCAACGATCTAAAATGCTTGAAAATGCTTATTTTACAAAACAGCACGTTTTGGAGTTTTAATCTGCGTTTTAACGCATAAAACAGCATAAAATGACGATTTTTTATTATTCGTTTTATTAATATTGCTCTATTTGAACGATTTCAACGATCTAAAATGCTTGAAAATGTTATTTTAGCAAAAATAGCACGTTTGAGCTTTATTCTGCGTTTTAACGCGTAAAACAGCATAAAAACGACGAAATTTTTATTATTCGTTTTTATTAATATTGCATCTATTTGAACGATTTCAACGATCTAAAATGCTTGAAAATGCTTATTTTAGCAAAACAGCACGTTTTTGAGCTTTAATCCTGCGTTTTTAACGCTAAACAGCATAAAATGACGATTTTATTATTCGTTTTTATTAATATTGCTTCTATTTAAACGATTTCAACGATCTAAAATGCTAAAATGCTTATTTTAGCAAACAGCACGTTTTTGAGCTTTTAATCTGCGTTTTAACGCGTAAAACAGCATAAAAACGACGATTTTTATTATTCGTTTTTTATAATATTGCTTCTATTTGAACGATTTCAACGATCTAAAATGCTTGAAATGTTTATTTTAGCAAAACAGTACGTTTTGAGCTTTTAACTGCGTTTTAACGCGTAAACAGCATAAAACGACGAATTTTTATTATTCGTTTTTATTAATATTGCGTCTATTTGAACGATTTCAACGATCTAAAATGCTTAAAATGCTTATTTTAGCAAAACGAGCACGTTTTGAGCTTTAATCTGCGTTTTAAGCGTAAAACACTAAAACGACGGAAATTTTTATTATTCGTTTTTATTAATATTTTATTTGAACGATTTCAACGATCTAAAATGCTTGAAAATGCTTATTTTTAGCAAAACAGCAGTTTTGAGCTTTTAATCTGCGTTTTAACGCGTAAAACAGCATAAAAACGACGAATTTTTTATTATTCGTTTTTATTAATATTGCGTCTATTTGAACGATTTCAACGATCTAAAATGGCTTGAAAATGCTTATTTAGAAAACAGCACGTTTTGAGCTTTAATCTGCGTTTTAACGCGTAAAACCATAAAAACGACGAATTTTTATTATTCGTTTTATTAATATTGCGTCTATTTGAACGATTTCAACGATCTAAAATGCTTGAAAATGCTATTTTAGCAAAACGCACGTTTTGAGCTTTAATCGCGTTTTAACGGTAAAACAGCATAAAACGACGAATTTTTATTATTCGTTTTTTATTAATATTGCTTCTATTTGAACGATTTCAACGATCTAAAATGCTTGAAAATGCTTATTTTAGCAAAACAGCACGTTTTGAGCTTTAATCTGCGTTTTAACGCGTAAAACAGCATAAAACGACAATTTTTATTATTCGTTTTTATTAATATTGCGTTATTTGAACGATTTCACGATCTAAAATGCTTGAAAATGCTTATTTTAGCAAAACAGCACGTTTTGAGGCTTTATTCGCGTTTTTAACGCGTAAAACAGCATAAAACGACGAAATTTTATTATTCGTTTTTTATTAATATTGCTTCTATTTAACGTTTCAACGATCTAAAATGCTTGAAAATGCTTATTTTAGCAAAACAGCACGTTTTGAGCTTTAATCTGCGTTTTAACGCGTAAAACAGCATAAAATGACGAATTTTTATTATTCGTTTTATTAATATTGCGTCTATTTGAACGATTTCAACGATCTAAAAATGCTTGAAAATGCTTATTTTAGCAAAACAGCACGTTTTGAGTTTAATCTGCGTTTTAACGCGTAAAACAGCATAAAAACGACGAAATTTTTATTATTCGTTTTTATTAATATTGCTTCTATTTGAACGATTTCAACGATCTAAAATGCTTGAAATGTTTATTTTAGCAAAACAGCACGTTTTGAGCTTTAATCTGCGTTTTAACGCGTAAAAACAGCATAAAAACGACGATTTTTTATTATTCGTTTTTATTAATATTGCTTCTATTTGAACGATTTCAACGATCTAAAATGCTTGAAAATGTTATTTTAGCAAAACAGCACGTTTTGAGTTTTAATCTGCGTTTTAACGCGTAAAACACATAAAAACGACGAATTTTTTATTATTCGTGTTTATTAATATTGCTTCTATTTGAACGATTTCAACGATCTAAAATGCTTGAAAATGCTTATTTTAGCAAAACAGCACGTTTTGAGCTTTAATCTGCGTTTTAACGCGTAAAACAGCATAAAAACGACGAAATTTTTATTATTCGTTTTTATTAATATTGCTTCTATTTGAAACGATTTCAACGATCTAAAATGCTTGAAAATGCTTATTTTAGAAAAACAGCACGTTTTGAGTTTTAATCTGCGTTTTAACGCGTAAAACAGCATAAAACGACGAATTTTTTATTATTCGTTTTTATTAATATTGCCCCTATTTAAACGATTTCAACGATCTAAAATGCTTGAAAATGCTTATTTTAGCAAAACAGCACTTTTTTGAGCTTTTAATCTGCGTTTTAACGCGTAAAACAGCATAAAAACGACAAAATTTTATTACGTTTTTATTAATATTGCCTATTTGAACGATTTCAACGATCTAAAATGCTTGAAAATGCTTATTTTAGAAAACAGCACGTTTTGGCTTTAATCTGCGTTTTAACGCTAAAACAGCATAAAAAGAGAATTTTTATTATTCGTTTTTATTAATATTGCTCTATTTAACGATTTCAACGATCTAAAATGCTTGAAAATGCTTATTTTAGCAAAACAGCACGTTTTGAGCTTTAATCTGCGTTTTAACGCGTAAAAGCATAAAACGACGATTTTTTATTATTCGTTTTTATTAATATTGCTTCTATTTGAACGATTTCAACGATCTAAAATGTTTTGAAATGCTTATTTTAGCAAAACAGCCTTTTTGAGTTTTAATCTGCGTTTTAACGCGTAAAACAGCATAAAAAGACAAATTTTTTTATTATTCTTTTTTATTAATATTGCTTCTATTTAAACGATTTCAACGATCTAAAATGCTTGAAAATGCTTTATTTTAGCAAAACAGCACGTTTTGTTTTTTTTCCTGCGTTTTAACGCGTAAAACAGCATAAAAACGACGAATTTTTATTATTCTTTTTTTATAATTGCTTCTATTTAAACGATTTCAACGATCAAAAAATGCTTGAAAATGTTTTATTTTAGCAAAACAGCACGTTTTGAGCTTTAATCTGCGCTTAAACGCGTAAAACAGCAAAAAAACGACGAATTTTTTATTATTGTTTTTTATTAATATTGCTTCTATTTGAACGATTTCAACGATCTAAAATGCTTGAAAAATGTTTATTTTAGCAAAACAGCATTTTGAGCTTTAATCTGCGTTTTAACGCGTAAAACACATAAAAACGACGAAATTTTTATTATTCGTTTTTATTAATTTTGCGTCTATTTGAACGATTTCAACGATCTAAAATGCGGTTTTTTAGCAAAACAGCAGTTTTGAGTTTTAATCTGCGTTTTAACGCGTAAAACAACAAAAACGACGAATTTTTATTATTGTTTTTATTAATATTGCTTCTATTTAAACGATTTCAACGATCAAAAAATGCTTGAAAATGCTTATTTTAGCAAAACAGCAGTTTTGAGCTTTTAATCGCGTTTTAACGCGTAAAACAGCATAAAACGACGAATTTTTTATTATTCTTTTTTATTAATATTGCTTCTATTTGAACGTTAAACGTCTAAAATGCTTGAAAATGCTTATTTTAGCAAAACAGCACGTTTTGAGCTTTTAATCGCGTTTTAACGCGTAAAACAGCATAAAACGACGAATTTTTATTATTCGTTTTTATTAATATTGCGTCTATTGAACGATTTAACGATCTAAATGCTTGAAAATGCTTTATTTTAAACAGCACGTTTTGAGTTTTTAATCTGCGTTTTAACGCGTAAAACAGCAAAAAAACGACGAATTTTTATTATTCGTTTTTATTAATATTGCTTCTTTTTGAACGATTTCAACGATCTAAAATGCTTGAAATGCTTTTTTTAGCAAAACAGCACTTTTTGAGTTTTAAATTCTGCGTTTTAACGCGTAAACAGCATAAAAACGACGAAATTTTTATTATTCGTTTTTATTAATATTGCGTCTATTTGAACGATTTCAACGATCTAAAATGCTTGAAAATGCTTTATTTTAGAAAAACAGCACGTTTTGAGTTTTTAATCTGCGTTTTAACGCGTAAAACAGCATAAAAAGACGATTTTTTATTATTCGTTTTATTATATTGCTTCTATTTAACGATTTCAACGATCTAAAATGCTTGAAAATGCTTATTTTAGCAAAACAGCACGTTTTGAGCTTTAATCTGCGTTTTAACGCGTAAAACAGCAAAAAAACGACAAATTTTTTTATTATTCGTTTTTATTAATATTGCTTCTATTTGAACGATTTCAACGATCTAAAATGCTTGAAAATGCTTATTTTAGCAAAACAGCACGTTTTGAGTTTTAATCTGCGTTTTAACGCGTAAAACAGCATAAAACGACAAAATTTTTATTATTCGTTTTTATTAATATTGCTTCTATTTAAAACGATTTCAACGATCTAAAATGCTTAAAATGCTTATTTTAGCAAAACAGCACGTTTTGAGTTTTAATCTGCGTTTTAACGCGTAAAACAGCAAAAAAACGACGAAATTTTTATTATTCGTTTTTATTAATATTGCTTCTATTTGAACGATTTCAACGATCTAAAATGCTTGAAAATGCTTATTTTAGCAAAACAGCACGTTTTGAGCTTTAATCTGCGTTTTAACGCGAAAAACAGCATAAACGACGAATTTTTATTATTCTTTTTTATTAATATTGCTTCTATTTAAAACGATTTCAACGATCTAAAATGCTTGAAAATGTTATTTTAGCAAAACAGCACGTTTTGACTTTAATCTGCTTTTAACGCGTAAAACAGCAAAAAAACGACAAAATTTTATTTTTCCCGTTTTTATTAATTTGCGTCTATTTGAACGATTTCAACGATCAAAAAATGTTTTGAAAATGCTTATTTTAGCAAAACAGCACGTTTTGAGCTTTAATCTGCGTTTTAACGCGTAAAAACATAAAAACGACGATTTTTTTTATTCGTTTTTATTAATATTGTTCTATTTGAACGATTTCACGATCTAAAATGCTTGAAAATGCTTATTTTAGCAAAACAGCACGTTTTGAGTTTTAAATTCTGCGTTTTAACGCGTAAAACAGCATAAAAACGACGAAATTTTTATTATTCGTTTTTATTATATTGCGTCTATTTGAACGATTTCAACGATCTAAAATGCTTGAAAATGCTTATTTTAGCAAAACAGCACGTTTTGAGCTTTAATCTGCGTTTTAACGCGTAAAACAGCATAAAAGACAAAATTTTTTATTATTCGTTTTTATTAATATTGCTTCTATTTAAACGATTTCAACGATCTAAAATGCTTGAAAATGCTTTTTTAGCAAAACAGCACGTTTGAGCTTTAATCTGCGTTTAAACGCGAAAAAACAGCATAAAACACGAATTTTTTATTATTCGTTTTTATTAATATTGTTCTATTTGAACGATTTCAACGATCTAAAATGCTTGAAAATGTTTTATTTTAGCAAAAACAGCACGTTTTGAGTTTTAATCTGCGTTTTAACGCGTAAAACAGCATAAAAGACGAAATTTTTTATTATTCGTTTTTTATTAATATTGCCCCTATTTAACGATTTCAACGATCTAAATGCTTAAAATGCTTATTTTAGCAAAACAGCACGTTTTGTTTTTTTTAATCTGCGTTTTAACGTAAAACAGCAAAAACAATTTTTATTATTCTTTTTTATTAATATTTTTCTATTTGAAGATTTCAACGATTAAAAATGCTTGAAATGTTTTTTTTTTAAAAACAGACGTTTGAGCTTTAATCTGCGTTTTAACGCGTAAAACAGCATAAAAACGACGAATTTTTATTCGTTTTTTTTAAATATTGCTTCATTTAACGATTTCAACGATCTAAAATGCTTAAAAAATGATTATTTTAGCAAAACAGCACGTTTTGAACTTTAATCTGCTTTTTTAACGCGTAAAACAGCAAAAAAACGACGAAGTTTTTATTATTCGTTTTTATTAATATTGCGTCTTTTGAACGTTTCAACGATCAAAATGCTTGAAAATGCTTATTTTAGCAAAACAGCACGTTTTGAGTTTAATCTGCGTTTTAACGCGTAAACAGCAAAAAAACGACGTTTTTTTTATCATTCGTTTTTTTAATATTGCTTCTATTTGAACGATTTCAAGATCTAAAATGCTTAAAAAGCTTATTTTAGCAAAACAGCACTTTTTGATTTTTATTCTGCTTTAACGCGTAAAACAGCAAAAAAAACGAAAATTTTTTATTCTTTTTTTATTCATATTGCTTATTTGAACGATTTCAACGATCTAAAATGTTTGAAAATGCTTATTTTAGCAAAAACAGCACGTTTGAGTTTAATCTGCTTTTTAACGCGAAAACAAAAAAATGACGTTTTTTTTATTATTCTTTTTTATTAATATTGCTTTATTTAAACGTTTCAACGATCTAAAATGCTTGAAAATGCTTATTTTAGCAAAACAGCACGTTTTGAGCTTTTAATCAGCGTTTTAACGCGTAAAACAGCATAAAAACGACGAAATTTTATTACTCGTTTTTATTAATATAGCGTCTATTTGAACGATTTCAACGATCTAAAAATGCTTGAAAAATGCTTATTTTAGCAAAACAGCACGTTTTGAGCTTTTAATCTGCGTTTAACGCGTAAAAACAGCATAAAAACGACGAATTTTTATTATTCGTTTTTATTAATATTGCTTTATTTGAACGATTTCAACGATCTAAAATGCTTGAAAATGCTTATTTTAGCAAAACAGCACGTTTTGATTTTAATCTGCGTTTTAACGCGTAAAACGCCATAAAAACGACGAATTTTTTATTATTCGTTTTTATTAATATTGCGTCTATTTGAACGATTTCAACGATCTAAAATGCTTGAAAATGCTTATTTTGCAAAAACAGCACGTTTTGAACTTTAATCAGCGTTTTAACGCGTAAACAGCATAAAAACGACGAATTTTTATTATTCGTTTTTATTAATATTGCTTCTATTTGAACGATTTCAACGATCTAAAATGCTTGAAAATGCTTATTTTGCAAAACAGCAGTTTTGAGCTTTAATCTGCGTTTTAACGCGTAAAACAGCATAAAAACGACCAATTTTTATTATTCGTTTTTATTAATATTGCTTCTATTCGAACGATTTCAACGATCTAAAATGCTTTGAAAATGCTTATTTTAGCAAAACAGCACGTTTTGAGTTTTTATTCTGCGTTTTAACGCGTAAAACAGCATAAAAACGACGAAATCTTTATTTATTCGTTTTTATTAATATTGCGTCTATTTGAACAATTTCAACGATCTAAAATGCTTGAAAATGCTTATTTTAGCAAAAACAGCATCGTTTTGAGTTTTTAATCTGCGTTTTAACGCGTAAAACAGCATAAAAAACGACCAATTTTTATTATTCGTTTTTTAATATTGCGTCTATTCGAACGATTTCAACGATCTAAAATGCTTGAAAATGCTTATTTTAGCAAAACAGCACGTTTTGAGCTTTATTCTGCGTTTTAACGCGTAAAACAGCATAAAAACGACGAAATCTTTATTATTCGTTTTTATTATTATTGCTTCTATTTGAACGATTTCAACGATCTAAAATGCTTGAAAATGCTTATTTTAGCAAAACAGCACGTTTTGAGCTTTAATCTGCGTTTTAACGCGTAAAACAGCATAAAAACGACGCAATTTTTATTATTCGTTTTTATTAATATTGCTTCTATTTGAACGATTTCAACGATCTAAAATCTTGAAAATGTTATTTTAGCAAAACAGCACGTTTTGAGCTTAATCTGCGTTTTAACGCGTAAAACAGCATAAAACGACGATTTTTATTATTCGTTTTTATTAATATTGCGTCTATTTGAACGATTTCAACGATCTAAAATGCTTGAAAATGCTTATTTTAGCAAAACAGCACGTTTTGAGCTTTAATCGCGTTTTAACGCGTAAAACAGCATAAAACGACGAATTTTATTATTCGTTTTTATTAATATTGCTTCTATTTAAACGATTTCAACGATCTAAAATGCTTGAAAATGCTTATTTTAGCAAAACAGCACGTTTTGAGCTTTTAATCGCGTTTTAACGCTAAAACAGCATAAAACGACGATTTTTTTATTATTCGTTTTTATTAATATTGCTCTATTTGAACGATTTCAACGATCTAAAATGCTTGAAAATGCTTAATTTTAGCAAAACAGCAGTTTTGAGCTTTAATCTGCGTTTTAACGCGTAAAACAGCATAAAAAGCGATATTTTTATTATTCGTTTTTATTAATATTGTTCTATTTTAACGATTTCAACGATCTTAAAATTCTTACAATTTTATTTTAGCAAAAAAGCACGTTTTGAGTTAAATCTGCGTTTTAAGCGTAAAACAGCATAAAAACGACAATTTTTATTATTCGTTTTTATTAATTTGCGTCTATTTTGAACGATTTCAATCGATTAAATGCTTGAAAATGCTTATTTTAGCAAAACAGCACGTTTTTGAGTCTTTATATCAGCGTTTTAACGCGTAAAACAGCATAAAAACGAGAAATTTTATTATTCGTTTTATTAATATTGCGTCTATTTGAACGATTTCAACGATCTAAAATGCTTGAAAATGCTTTATTTTAGCAAAACGCACGTTTTGATTTAATCTGCGTTTTAACGCGTAAAACATAAAAAAGACGAATTTTATTATTCGTTTTATTAATACGTCTATTTGAACGATTTCAACGATCTAAAATGCTTGAAAATGCTTATTTTAAAGAAAGCACGTTTTGAGCATTTATTTGCGTTTTAACGCGTAAAACAGCATAAAACGACGAAATTTTATATTCGTTTTTATAATATTGTCGTTTTGAACATTTACGATCTAAAATGCTTGAAAATCTTATTTTAGCAAAACAGCACGTTTTGAGCTTAATCTGCGTTTTAACGCGTAAAACGAAAACACATAATGAATTTTTTATTTCGCTTTTATTATTTGCTGATTTAAACGATTTCAACGATCTAAAATGCAAAATGCTTATTTTAGCAAAACAGCACGTTTTGAGTTTAATCTGCGTTTTAACGCGTAAAACAGCATAAAAACGACGATTTTTATTATTCGTTTTTATTATATTGCTTTATTTAAAGTTTCAACGATCAAAATGCTGAAAATGCTTTTTTAGCAAAACAGCACGTTTTGAGCTTTTATGCGTTTAACGCGTAAAACACGCATAAAACGACCATTTTATTATTCGTTTTTTATTATTCGCTTTTATTTGAACGATTTCAACGATCTAAAATGCTTGAAAATGCTATTTTAGCAAAACAGCATTTTAGCATAATTTGCGTTTAACGCGTTAACAAAACGCATAAAACGACGATTATTTATTATTCTTTTTATTAATATTGCGTCTATTTGAACGATTTCAACGATCTAAAATGCTTAAAATGCTTATTTTAGCAAACAGCACGTTTTGAGCTTTTAATCTGCGTTTTAACGCGTAAAACAGCATAAAACGACGAATTTTTTTTATTATTAGCTATTGAACGTTTAACGATCTAAATGCTTGAAAATGCTTATTTTAGCAAAACAGCATTTGAAGTTTTAATTGCGTTTTATTTAAATCGTAAATTTGAACGATTTTCAACGATCTAATTTTGATAATATTGCTTATTTTAGCAAATTTAACGTTTTAGTTTAATATGTTATTTTAGCAAAACAAAACGACATTTTTTTAATCGCTGTTTTAAGCGTATAACAGCTTAACGATTCAATATATTAAAGTGTTTTAATAATGTTAGCTTTATTACAGCGTTTAAGATCTAAAATGCGAAATGCTATATTTTATAAAAACGCATTTTGAGCTTTCTATACGTTTAATGCTCTTGAAAACATTAAATCGAAAATTTTTGATTATCGTTTTATTAAATCAGCAGCGTTTTGAACGTTTCAACGATTTAATGCTTGAAAATGTTATTTTACGAAATTAACGTTTTGTTTAATCAGCGTTTTAACGCTAAAACGATTAAAACTAAAATTTTAAATGTTTTTTATTAATATAGCCTTTTGAGATTTCAATCTCTAACATGTAAAATGCTTATTTTACAAAACAGCACGTTTTGAGTTTTTAATCTGCGTTTAATTAAAACAGCATAAAACGACAATTTTATTATTCGTTTTTGTAAATAGCAGTCTTTTAACGGTTTTAACGATCTAAAATGCTTGAAAAATGCTTATTTTAGCTTAAAACGATCGTTTTAGCTTTATCTGCTTTTAACGTAACAGTATAAAACAGAATCTTTTATAATCGTTTTTATTTAATTGCTATTTAAGCAAATTCAACGATTAAAAACGCTTTGAAAATCTATTCGTTTTTATAAAATGCACGTTTTTGAGCTTTATCTCGTTTTAAATGCTAAAATCATCTAAAAGACAATTTTTATTATTCGTTTTTATTAAACGCTTTATTTAAAATTCAACGACAAATGCTATAAATGCTTATTTTAAATTCTACGTTTACTTTAATCAAAGTTAAAATGCTTTACAAACAGCAGTTAAGACGTTTTGGTTTTATTCGTTTATAATAAATACGCTTTTTATTATTCGATTATTAACGATCTAAAATTTGAAAATTTATTTTAGCAAAAGCCTTTTTAGCTTAAATCTACGTTTTAACGTAAACGTTTTAAAAACGACGCAATTTTAATTATTGTTTTTTAATAATTATTTGCTTCTATTTGAACGATTTCAAATCTAAAATGCTTAAAATGTTATTTTAAAGCAGTTTTGAAACGCATTTGAGCTTTTAACGCGTAAACAGCATAAAACACGATTTTTATTATTCGTTTTTTTATATTGCATCTATTTGAACGATTTCAACGATCTAAAATGCTTGAAAAATTTTAGAAAAGCACGTTTTGACGCAAACTAGAGTTTTAACGCGTAAAACCATAAAACACAATTTTTTATTTTCGTTTTATTAATTATTGCTTCTATTTGAAATTTCAACGATCTAAAATGCTTGAAAATGCTTATTTTAGCAAAAAGCACGTTTTGAGCTTTAATCTGCGTTTTAACGCGTAAAACAGCATAAAAGACGAATTTTTTATTATTCGTTTTTAATATATTGCTTCTATTTAAACGATTTCAACGATCTAAAATGCTTAAAATGCTTATTTTAGCAAAACAGCACGTTTTGAGCTTTAATCTGCGTTTTAACGCGTAAAACAGCATAAAGGACGAATTTTTATTATTCGTTTTATTAATTTGCTTTATTTTGAACGATTTCAGCGATCTAAATGCTTGACAATGTTTATTTTAGCAAAAGCACTTTTGAGCATTAATCTGCGTTTTAGCGTAAAACTGCATAAAACGACGAATTTAATGCATTCGTTTTATTAATATCGTCTTTGAACGTTTCACGTTCTAAAATGCTTGAAAAATGCTTTTTTTTAGCAAACACACGTTTTGAGCTTATCAGATTTTAACGCGTAAAAGCATAAAACGACGAAATTTTTATTATTCGTGTTTTATTAATATAGCGTCTATTTAGAACAATTTCAACGATCTAAAATGATCTTGATTATTATATTGCAAAATAGCACGTTTTGAGCTTAAATGCTTGCAATGCGTAATTAGCATAAAACGCAAATTTTTATTATTCGTTTTTGTAATATAGTCTATTGAGATTTTTACGATCTAAATTAAATGCTTTTTTAGCAAACGACGTTTGAGCGTTTAAATGCTTGCGTTTAACTTGGAAAACAGATAAAACGACGATTTTTATTATTCGTTTTTATTAGATATTGCTTCAATTTGATCGATTTTCAATCGATCTAAAATGCTTGAAAAGTTATTTTAGCAAAACAGCGAAATTTAGTTTAATCTGCGTTTTAACGCGTAAAACAGCATAAAACGACGAATTTTATTATTCGGGTTTTATTATTGCGTCTATTTGAACGATTTCAACGATCTGAAAGCTTGAAAATCTTATTCTTGAAAACGCACGTTTTGAGCTTTAATCAGCGTTTTAACGCGTAAACAGCATAAAACGACATTTATTATTCGTTTTTATTAATTCTTCTATTTGAACGTTCATGAACGATCGTTAAAATGCTTGAAAATGCTTTTTTACAAAACAGCACGTTTTGAGTTTAATCTGCGTTTTAACGCGTAAAACAGCATAAAACGACGAATTTTTATTATTCGTTTTTATTAATATTGCTTCTATTTGAACGATTTCAACGATCTAAAATGCTTGAAAATGCTTATTTTAGCAAAACAGCACGTTTTGAGCTTTTAATCTGCGTTTTAACGCGTAAAACAGCATAAAAACGACGAATTTTTATTATTCGTTTTTTAATAATATTGCTTCTATTTGAACGATTTCAACGATCTAAAATGCTTGAAAATGCTTATTTTAGCAAAACAGCAGTTTTGAGCTGTAATCTGCGTTTTAACGCGTAAAACAGCATAAAACGACGATTTTTATTATTCGTTTTTATTAATATTGCTCTATTTGAACGATTTCAACGATCTAAAATGCTTGAAAATGCTTATTTTGCAAAAGCACGTTTTGAGCTGTAATCTGCGTTTTAACGCGTAAAACACTAAAAGACGATTTTTTTATTATTCGTTTTATTAATATTGCTTCTATTTGAACGATTTCAACGATCTAAAATGCTTGAAAATGCTTATTTTAGCAAAACAGCACGTTTTGAGCTTTAATCTGCGTTTTAACGCGTAAAACAGCATAAAACGACCAATTTTTTATTATTCGTTTTTATTAATATTGCGTCTATTTGAACGATTTCAACGATCTAAAATGCTTGAAAATGCTTATTTTAGCAAAACAGCACGTTTTGAGCTTTAATCTGCTTTTAACGCGTAAAACAGCATAAAACGACAATTTTTATTATTCTTTTTTTTATTACGACTATTTAAGCGTTTCAACGATTAAATGTTGAAAATGCTACTTTAAAACATCATTTAAAACTGCGTTTTAGCGTAATCACGTTTTAAACGCGTAATTATTAAACGAACTTTTTATTTTCGTTTATTTTATTTCACGTCTAAAATGCTTGAAATTCTAATTTTAGAAAATGCAGTTTTGAGCTTTTAATCAGCATTTTGCGTAAACTTAATCGCTTTTAACGCTAAAGATAAAATGACTAATTTTTTATTATTCGTTTTTATTTCAATGATCTAATTGCTTTGAAAACGCTATTTAGCTAAAAGCACGTTTTGAGACTTAATCTGCGTTTTAACGCGTAAATAAGCATAAAACGACGAATTTTATATTCGTTTTTATTAATTTGTTTTTTTGAACGATTTAACGATCTAAAATGCTTGAAATTAATGTTAGCAAAAACGTTTTGAGACGCTTTAATCTCGTTTTAACGCGTAAAACAGCAATAAACGAAATTTTTTATTTCGTTTTTATTTATTGCGTCTATTTGAACGATTTCAAGCAAAAATGCTGAAAATGCTTATTTTAGCAAAACAGCACGTTTTGACTTTAATCTGCGTTTTAACGCGTAAAACAGCATAAAACGACGAGTTTTTATTATTCGTTTTTATTAATATTGCTCTATTTGAACGCACGATTTAAGCTTAAAATGCTTTTTTAGCAAAACAGCAGTTTAGCTTTAATTGCGCTTTTAAGCTTAACGCTAAAACGCGATTTTTTAATTCGTTTTTATTATATTTGCGTCTATTTGAACGATTTCAACGATCTAAAATCTTGAAAATGCTTATTTTTAGCAAAACAGCACGTTTGAGCTTTAATTGCGTTTTAACGCGTAAAACAACATAAAACGACGAATTTTTATTATTCGTTTTTTTAATATTGCGTCTTTTGAACGATTTCAACGATCTAAAATGCTTGAAAATGCTTATTTTAGCAAAACAGCACGTTTTGAGCTTTAATCTGCGTTTTAACGCGTAAAACACATAAAACAGCGAATCTTTTATTCGTTTTTATTAATATTGCGTCTATTTGAACGATTTCAACGATCTAAAATGCTTGAAAATGCTTATTTTAGCAAAACAGCACGTTTTGAGCTTTAATCTGCGTTTTAACGCGTAAAACATCATAAAAACGACGAATTTTTATTATTCGTTTTTATTAATATTGCTTCTATTTAAACGATTTCAACGATCTAAAATGCTGAAAATGCTTATTTTAGCAAAACAGCACGTTTTGAGCTTTAATCTGCGTTTTAACGCGTAAAACAGCATAAAACGACGATTTTTATTATTCGTTTTTTATTAATATTGCTTCTATTTGAACGATTTCAACGATCAAAAATGCTTGAAAATGCTTATTTTAGCAAAACAGCAGGTTTTGAGCTGTAATCTGCGTTTTAACGCGAAAAACAGCATAAAACGACGATTTTTTATTATTCTTTTTTATTAATTTGCATCTATTTGAACGTTTCAACGATCAAAATGCTTGAAAATGCTTTTTTAGCAAAACAGCACTTTTTGAGCTGTAATCGCGTTTTAACGAAAACCCCCTAAAACGACGATTTTTATTATTCGTTTTTTTTAAATTTTTGCTTTATTTGAACGATTTAAAACGATCAAAAATGCGAAAATGCTTATTTTAGCAAAACAGCACTTTTTGAGTTTTAATCGGGTTTTTGCGAAAACACAAAAAACGCGTTTTTTTAACTTTTTTAATAGCGTCGAACGATTTCAACGTTCAAAATGCTTGAAAATGCTTTTTTTAAAAAAAGGGCTTTTTTGAATTTTTAATCTGCGTTTAACGCGTAAACAGCATAAAACGACGGTTTTTTTTATTCGTTTTATTAATTTGCGTTTTTTTAACGTTTAACGTCAAAAATTTTCGGCTTATTTTAGCAAAACACCCGTTTGAGAATCTGCGTTTTAACGCGTAAAACAGCATAAAACGGCGATTTTTATTATTTTTTTTATTAATGTTCTATTTGAACGATTTAAACGATCAAAAATGCGAAAATGCTTTTTTTAGAAAAACAGCACTTTTTGAGCAATCTGCGTGTTAAGGGTAAAACACATAAAACGACGTTTTTTTTATTATTCGTTTTTTTATTAATATTGCTTCTATTTGAACGATTTCAACGATCTAAAATTTGATAATGCTTATTTTAGAAA
>NW_027046781.1:0-20796 GCF_025399875.1 Dalotia coriaria | reverse complement strand
TTTTTTATTTTTTTTAAATTTTTTTATTTACCTTTGATCAAAAAAGTTTTGAAAATGCTTATTTTAAAAAAACAGCCGTTTTGATTTAATTGCGTTTTAACGCGAAAAAAGCAAAAAACGACAAATTTTTTATTATTCTTTTTTTATTAATATTGCGTCTATTTGAACGATGTCAACGATCAAAAATGCTTGAAAATGCTTATTTAGCCGAAGTTTTGAGTTTTATTCTGCGTTTTAACGCGTAAAACAGCAAAAAACGACAAATTTTTTTATTATTCGTTTTTTTTAAATTTGCGTCTATTTAAGGGATTTCAACGATCTAAAATGCTTGAAAATGCTTTTTTCCCGCACGTTTTGGCTTTATTCTGCGTTTTAACGCGAAAAGCAGAAAAAAACGACGAAATTTTTATTATTCGTTTTTATTAATATTGGTCTTTTGAAGGGATTTCCGCCCTTTGCGGCAAAGGCCGCACGTTTTGAGTTTTTAATCTGCGTTTTAACGCGTCAGCATAAAAACGACGAAATTTTTTTTTTCGTTTTATTAATATTGGGCTATTTGAACGATTTCAACGATCAAAATTTTTTGAAAATGCTTTTTTTAGAAAAACAGCACTTTTTTGAGCTTTATTCTGCTTTTTTAACGCGAAAACAGCAAAAACACGAAATTGTTATTATTCGTTTTTTTTTTTTGCGTCTTTTGAACGATTTCAACGATCTAAAATGTTTAAAAAATGTTATTTTGCAAAACAGCACGTTTTGAGTTTTAATCTGCTTTTTAACGCGAAAAAACAGCATAAAACGACGAAATTTTTATTATTCGTTTTTATTTATTGTTCTATTTGAACGATTTAAACGATCTAAAATGCGAAAATGCTTTTTTCCCGGCCCCCTTTGTTTTTTAATCTGCGTTTTAACGCGAAAAAAACAGCATAAAACAAAATTTTTTTTATTATTCGTTTTTTTAAAGGTCTATTTGAACGATTTCAACGATCAAAAAAATGCTTGAAAATGCTTATTTTAGCAAAACAGCACGTTTTGAGTTTAATTCTTTTTAAACGCGAAACACCCAAAAAACCCAAATTTTTATTATTCTTTTTTTTAATATTTTTTTAATTGAACGATTTCAACGATCAAAAACGTTTGAAAATGCTTTTTTGCAAAACAAGTTTTGAGCTTCAACTGCTTTTTAAACGCGTAAACAGCAAAAAAAACGAGAATTTTTTATTATTCTTTTTTATTAATATTGCGTCTATTTGAACGATTTCAACGATCTAAAGTTGAAAATGCTTATTTTAGCAAAACAGCACGTTTTGAGCTTTAATCGTTTAACGCAAACGGCATAAAACAAGAAATTTTTATTATTCCTTTTTATTAATTTTTCCCCCGAACGATTTCAACGATCTTGCTGAAAATGCTTTTTTAAAAACGAGTTTTAGTTTTAAGGGGTTTTAGCGCGAAAACAGCATAAAACGAACTTTTTATTATTCGTTTTTATTAATATTGCGTCTATTTGAACGATTTCAACGATCTAAAATGCTTCTGAAAATGCTTATTTTAGCAAAACAGCACGTTTTGAGCTTTAATCTGCGTTTTAACGCGTAAAACAGCATGTGCGACGAATCTTTTATTATTCGTTTTTTATTAATATTGCTTCTATTTAAACGGGGATTTCAACGATCTAAAATGCTTGAAAATGCTTATTTTAGCAAAACTGCACGTTTTGAGCTTTTAACGGCGTTTTAACACGTAAAACAGCATAAAAACGACGAAATTTTGCCATTTTGTTTTTATTAATATTGTTTGCTTCTGAACGATTTCAACGATCTAAAATGCTTGAAAATGCTTATTTTAGCAAAACAGCACGTTTGCTTTAATCTGCGTTTTAACGCGTAAAACAACAGCATAAAAAACGACGAAATTTTCTATTATTCGTTTTTATTAATATTATGCCTTATTTGAACGATTTCAATGATATAAAAATGCTTCTTGAAATGCTGACATTTTAGCAAAACAGCACGTTTTGAGCTTTATTCTGCGTTTTAACGCGGCGTAAAACAGCATAAAACCTAATGCAAATTCTTTATTATTCGTTTTTATTTTTATTGCGTCTATTTCCGAACGATTTCAACGATCTAAAATGCTTGAAAATGCTTTATTTTAGCAAAACAGCACGTTTTGAGCTTTTAATCTGCGTTTTAACGCGCGTAAAATAAAAGCATAAAACGACGAAATTTTTTATTATTCGTTTTTACTAATATTGTCGGTTTGAACGATTTCAACGATCTGAAAATGCTTGAAAATGCTTATTTTTAGCGTAAAACAGCATCGTTTTGAGCTTAATCTGCGTTTTAACGCGTAAACAGCATAAAACGTGACGTAAAATTTTTATTATTCGTTTTATTAATATTGCGTCTATTTGAACGATGTCAACGACTAAAATGCTTGAAAATGCTTATTTTATGCAAAACAGCATCGTTTTGAGCTTTATTCTGCGTTTTAACGCGTAAAACAAAAGTGCTAAAAAAACGACGCAAATTTTACGGCTCCGTTTTTATTAATATTGCGTCTATTTGAACGCGGATTTCAACGATCTGTAAAATGCTTTGAAAATGCTTATTTTAGCAAAACAGCATCGTTTTGAGCTTTATTTGCGTTTTAACGCGTAAAAGCAGCATAAAAACGACGAAATTTTTATTATTCGTTTTTATTACTATTGCGTCTATTTGAACGATTTCAACGACCTAAAATGCTTGAAAATGCTTATTTTAGCAACATAATGTTTTGAGATTTAATCTGCGTTTTGCCCGCAAAACAGCATAAAATGACCAATTTTTTATTATTCTGTTTTATTAATATTTTGCTTCGTATTTAAAACGATTTCAACGGGATCTAAAAATGCTTGAAATGCTTATTTTAGGAAAAACAGCATCGTTTTATTTTAATCTGCGTTTAACGCGTAAAACAGCATAAAAAAGGACGAATTTTTTATTATTCGTTTTTATTAATATTGTTTATTTGAACGATTTCAACGATCTAAAATGCTTGAAAATGCTTATTTTAGCAAAACAGCATCGTTTTGAGCTTTATTCCCGCGTTTTAACGCGTAAAAACAGCATAAAAATGACGAAATTTTATTATTCGTTTTGACGTGATAACGTCTTTAAAAATCGTTTTACGTGCGACCTGTTCAGAAACTGTGTCACGAGCGAGGTCGATCGCAGGTGGCTACCCCCCTCTCGTTATAATTCAGAGAGAGACGGACCGACTCCGTCTCATCTCGAGCGCTGCCAGTCATTCGGTGCCAGTCTTTAGCGTTCGGAATGAGCCGGGACCGATCTTCCGTCTCTCTCTACTCTAGCGGCATAGCCAAACGAATGGAGATTTTCTCGTGCGGTTAAGTTTTCGCTGAATGTTTTATCGGCCGATAAAAGTTTGTGGCGTGCGGGGAGCCTAACAGTAAAACAAAATGTGAAGTGCGCGAAGTGTTAAGCAACACCGTAAATAAACAAAACTTATATCACTAATAAGACGTTATCACGTAAACATTCCAGATCGTAAACCTACTTTACAAAACAACCATTTTATTAATATTGCTTCTATTTGAACGATTTCAACGATCTAAAATGCTTTGAAAATGCTTATTTTGCTAAAAACAAGTTAACGTTTTGAGTTTTTAATCTGCGTTTTAACGCGTAAAACCGCATAAAAACGACGAAATTTTTATTATTCGTTTTTATTAATATTGCGTCTATTTGAACGATTTCAACGATCTGCAAATGCTTGAAAATGCTTATTTTAGCACAACAGCACGTTTCTGAGCTTAATCTGCGTTTTAACGCGTAAACAGCATAAAAACGAATGAATTTTTATTATTCGTTTTTCATTACTGTTTCTATTTCCTCTGAACGATTTCAACGATCTAAAAGCCGCTTTGAAAATGCTTATTTTAGCAAAACAGCACGTTTCGAGCTTTAATCTGCGTTTTAACGCGTAAAACAGCATGTAAAAACGACGAAATTCTTTTATTATTCGTTTTTATTAATACTGCGTCTATTTGGAACGATTTCAACGATCTAAAAATGCTTGAGCTTTGGCCGAAGCAAAACAGCACGTTTTGAGCTTTGAGCCCCGCGTTTTAACGCGTAAAAACAGCATAAAACGACGAAATTTTTATTATTCGTTTTTTATTTTTATTGCGTCTATTTGAACGATTTCAACGATCTAAAATGCTTGAAAATGCTTATTTTAGCAAAGCAGCACGTTTTGAGCTTTAATCTGCATTTTAACGCGTAAAATGCGCATAAAACGACCAAATTCCTTTTTTATTATTCGTTTTTATTAATATTGCTTCTATTTGAACGATTTCAATGATCTCAAAATGCTTGAAAATGCTTATTTTAGCAAAACAGCACGTTTTGAGCTTTAATCTGCGTTTTAACGCGTAAAACAGCATAAAACGACGAATTTTATTATTCGCTTTTATTAATATTGCGTCTTTATTTGAACGATTTCCTGCTAAATCGATCTAAAAATGCTTTTGAAAATGCTTATTTTCAGCAAAACAGCACGTTTTGAGCTTTAATCTGCGTTTTAACGCGTAAAAACAGCATAAAACGACCAAATTTTTATTATTCGTTTTTTAATTGTTTCGTATTTTGAAACGATTTCAACGATCTAAAAATGCTTGAAAGCTTATTTTAGCAAAAACAGCAATGTTTTGAGCTTTAATCTGCGTTTTAACGCGTAAAACAGCATAAAAACGACCAAATTTTTATTATTCGCTTTATTAATATTGCGTCTATTTGAAAGATTTCCAAACGATCTAAAAATGCTGGAAAATGCTTATTTTAAAGCAAAAACAGCACGTTTTGAGCTTTCTTTAATCAGCGTTTTAACGCGTAAAACAGCATAAAACAACGAAATTCTTTTTATTATTCGTTTTTATTAATATTGCGTCTATTCTAGAACGATTTCAACGATCTAAAAATGCTTGAAAATGCTTATTTTAGCAAAATGCTGCATCGTTTTTAGCTTTAATCTGCGTTTTAGCGCGTAAAACAGCATAAAACGACGAATTTTTATTATTCCGTTTTTGCTTTCATTATTGCGTCTATTTCAACGATTTCAAACGGATCTAAAATGCTTGAAAATGCTTATCTTAGCAAAACAGCACGTTTTGAGCTTTATTCTGCGCGTTTTAACGGCGTAAAACAGCATAAAAACGACGAAATTTTATTATTCGCTTTTTATTAATATTGCGTCTATTTTGAACGATGTCAACGATCTAAAATGCTTGAAAATGCTTATTTCAGCAAACAGCACGTTTTGAGCTTTTATTCGGCAGTTTAACGCGTAAACAGTACAAAAACAATTAAATTTTGCCATTCGTTTTTGCCACAGCCCAATAACGCGATTTCAACGATCTAAAAATGCTTGAAAATGCTTATTTTAGCAAAACAGCACGTTTTGAGTTTTACATTCCTTGCGTTTCACCCGCGTAAACAAGCATAAAAACGACGAAATTTTACGGTTCGTTTTTGCCACATGTGCCCATTGAAATCGATGTCAACGATCTAAAATGCTTGAAAAATGCTTATTTTAGCAAAATGTTACCGCTTAGCTTTATTCTGCGTTTTAACGCGTAAAACAGCATAAAAAAACGACGAATTTTTATTATTCGTTTTTATTAATATTGCGTCTATTTGAACGTGATTTCAACGATCTAAAATGCTTGAAAAATGCTTATTTTAGCAAACAGCATCGTTTTGAGCTATTCTGGCGTAAACGCGCAAAACAGCATAAAACTACGAAATTTTTATTATCTGCTTTTTATTAATATTGCGCGTCTGCCGGAACGATTTCAACGATCTAAAAATGCTTGAAAAATGCTTATTTTGCAAAAACAGCACGTTTTGAGTTTTTACCTGCGTTTACCCGCGTAAAGTACATAAAATGACGAATTTTTTGGCTATCTCGTTTTTTATTAATATTGCTTCTATTTAAACGATTTCAACGATCTAAAAATGCTTTAAAATGCTTATTTTAGCAAAACAGCACGATTTGAGCTTTATTCGCGTTTTAACGCGTAAAACAGTACAAAACGACGAAATTCGGCTATTCGTTTTATTTTGCATTGCGCCCACCTATTTGAACGATTTCAAACGAACCCAAAATGCTTGAAAATGTTTATTTTAGCAAAAAACAGCACGTTTTGAGCTTTTAATCTGCGTTTTAACGCGTAAAACAGCATGAAACGACGAATTCGGCTATTCGGTTTTTATTAATACGTTTCATTTAAACGATTTTAACGATCTAAAATGCTGAAAAATGCTTTTATTTTAGCAAAACTGCACGTTTTGAGCTTTAATCGGCGTTTTAACACGTAAAAACAGCATAAAAACGACGAAATTTTTATTATTCGTTTTATTAATATTCGTTTCTGCTTGAACGATTTCAACGACCAAAATGCTTGAAAATGCCATTTTAGCAAAACAGTACGTTTGAGCTTTAATCTGCGTTTTAACGCGAAACAGCATAAAACGACGAAATTTCTTAATATTCGTTTTTATTAATATTAGTGCCATTTGGAACGATTTCAACGATCTAAAATGTTTGAAAATGCTTATTTTAGCAAAACAGCACGTTTGAGCTTTATTCTGCGTTTTAACGCGTAAAACAGCATAAAAATCCACGAAATTTTATTATTCGTTTTTATTTTATTGCGTCCATTTGAACGATTTCAACGATCTAAAAATGCTTTTGAAAAATGCTTTTATTTTAGCAAAACAAAAGCATCGTTTCCTTTTGAGCTTTTAATCTGCGTTTCTTCTTTAATCGCGTAAACAGCATGTCGACGAATTTTTATTATTTGCCTGTTTTATTAATATTGCTTCTATTTGAACGATTTCTAACGATCTAAAATGCTTGAAAATGCTTATTTTATAAACAGCACGTTTTTGAGTTTAATCTGCGTTTTTAACGTAAACAGCATAAAAACGACGAAATTTTGTATTATTCCGTTTTTATTAATATTGCGTCTATTCTGAACGTGATGTCAACGATCTAAAATGCCGGTGCTTATTTTAGCAAAACAGCACCGTTTTGTTTTGAATCCTGCGTTTTAACGCGTAAACAGCATAAAAACGACGAATTTTTATTATTCGTTTTATTTACGACAGCCCATTTCGAACGAGGATTTCAACGATCGTACGTTGAAAATGCTGCGCATTTTAGCAAAACAGCACGTTTTGAGCTTTATTCTGCGTTTAACGCGTAAAGGCATAAAAACGACGAAATTTCTTTATTATCTGTTTTGGCTTAATGATAAAAGCCCGACGAAACATTCACCGGCCCTTAAAATGTTTAGAAAATGTTGACGAGCAAAACAGCACGTTTTGAGATTTAATCTGCGTTTTAACGCGCAAAATGGCAAAAATGACCAATTTTATTATCGCCTTTATTAATATTGCTTCTCTATTTTTAAATTATTTCAACTGATCTAAAATGCTTGAAAAATGCTTTATTTTGTGAAAAACAGCACGTTTTGAGTTTTTAATCCGCGCTCTTAACGGGCGTAAAACAGCGTACAATTTTTCAGCCTGTTGCACCGCTTTGCCAATAATGCTCTATCGGAAACGACTCCCACCGACCAAAATGCTTCGCGCCGCCAGCCTAAAGCAAAACAGTACGTTTTCGCCCCGCGCTCAACGCAAAACGTTACGCAAAAATATCGAAATTTTTATTATCGTTTTTGACGACAACGCCTTAAAACGTTTTACGGTGACCTGTTCAGAAACTCGTGCCACGAGCGAGGCTCGATCTCTGCAAGTTATACCCCCTCTCGTAATTCAGAGAGAGACGGACCGATTCCCCGTCTCTATCTCGAGCGCCGCCAGTCATTCCGTGCTAAATCTTAGCGTTCGAGTGAGTTGACCATCTTCCGTCTCTCTCAATTCCAGCGGCATACAAACGAATGGGAGATTTTCCGTGTGGTTAAGTTTTGCTGAATGTTTTATCGGCCGATAAAAGTTTGTAGTGTGCGGGAAATTCTAACAGTAAAACAAAATGTGAAGTGCAAGTGAAGTGTTACAACAATTGCAACAAAACAAACTATATCACCAATAAGACGTTATCACGTGAAATATCTAGATCGTAAACCTACTTTAGAAACAAATCCATTTTTATATTACGTTTCTAGGTTTGAACGATTTCCAACGATTCAAAAATGCTTGAAAATGCTTATTTTAGCAAAACAGCACGTTTTGTTTAACGCGTTTAACGCGTAAACTGCATAAAACGACGAAATTTTATTATTCGTTTTTATTACTATTGCGGCCTTATTTTGAAACGTGATTTCCCCAACGATCTAAAATGCTTTTGAAAATGCTTCTTATTCTTTTAGCACAACAGCACGTTTTGAGCTTTAATCTGCGTTTTAAACAAGGCGCGTAAAACAGCATAAAAACGACGAATTTTATTATTCGTTTTTTATTAATATTGCTTCTATTTTGAACGATTTCAACGATCTAAAAATGCTTCTTGGAAAAATGCTTATTTTAGCAAAACAGCACGTTTCCTCGAGTTTCTTTAATCTGCGTTTTAACGTGCGTAAACAGCATAAAAACGACGAAATTTTTTGCCGTTCGTTTTTAGACAATATTAGTGTCTATTTGAACGATTTCAACGATCTAAAATGCTGAAAAATGCTTATTTTAGCAAACAGCACGTTTTGAGTTTATTCTGCGTTTTAACGCGTAAAGTCAAGCATAAAAACCGACGAAATTTTTATTATTCAGTTTTTATTTTATTGCGTCTATTTGAACGATTTCAAATGATCTAAAATGCTTGAAAATGCTTATTTTAGCAAAGCTAAAAGTACGTTTTGAGCTTCTTAATCTGCATTTTAACGCGGTAAAACAGCATAAAAACGTAAATTTTTATTATTCGTTTTTATTATTATTGTTTCAGTTTGAACGATTTCACCATCCAAAATGCTTGAAAATGTTTATTTTAAAGCGTTCGCTACGTTTTGAGTTTTAATCTGCGTTTTAACGCGTAAAACAGCATAAAAACCACACGAATTTTTTTATTATTCGTTTTTATTAATATTGCGTCTATTTGAACGATTTCAACGATCTAAAATGCTTGAAAATGCTATTTTAGCAAAACAGCACGTTTTGAGCTTTTTAAATCTGCGTTTCAACGCGTAAAACAGCATAAAACGACCAAATTTTTATTATTCGTTTTTTTACTATTGCTTCTATTTTGAACGATTTCAAATCGATCTAAAATGCTTGAAAATGCTTATTTAGCAAAACAGCACGTTTTGAGTTTAATCTGCGTTTTAACGCGTAAACAGCATAAAAAACGACGAATTTTTTATTATTCGTTTTGCTAATATTGCGCCCATTTCTGAAAGATTTCAACGATCTAAAATGCTGGAAAAATGTTTATTTTAGCAAACAGCACGTTTTGAGCTTTAACTGCCAAAGTTTTAACGCGTAAAACAGCATAAAACAACGAAATTTTTATTACGTTTTTGCCATTATTGCGCCCATTTGAACGATTTCAACGATCTAAAATGCTTGAAAATGCTTATTTTAGCAAAACAGCACGTTTTAGCTTAATCTGCGTTTTAGCGCGTAAAACAGCATAAAACGACGAATTTTTATTAGTCTGTTTTATTAATATTGCGTCTATTTCAACGCATTTCAACGATCTAAAAATGCTTGAAAATGCTTATCTTACAAAACAGCACGTTTTGTTTTATTCTACGTTTTAACGCGTAAAACAGCATAAAAAACGACGAATTTTTATTATTCGTTTTTATTAATATTGCGTCTATTTGAACGATTTCAACGATCTAAAATGCTTGAAAATGCTTTATTTTAGCAAAACAGCACGTTTTGAGCTTTATTCTGCGTTTTAACGCGTAAAACAGCATAAAAACGACGAAATTTTTATTATTCGTTTTTATTAAAATTGCGTCTATTTGAACGATTTCAACGACTAAAATGCTTGAAAATGCTTTATTATTTTAGCAAAACAGCACGTTTTGAGCTTTATTCTGCGTTTTAACGTGCGTAAAACAGCATAAAAACTACGAAATTTTTATTATTCGTTTTTATTAATATTGCGTCTATTTGAACGATTTCAACGATCTAAAAATGCTTGAAAAATGCTTTTATTTTAGCAAAAACAGCACGTTTGAGCTTTAATCTGCGTTTTAACGCGTAAAACAGCATAAAAATGACGAATTTTATTATTCGTTTTTATTAATATTGCTTCTATTTAAACGATTTCAACGATTCAAAATCGCTTGAAAATGCTTTATTTAGCAAAACAGCACGATTTGAGCTTTATTCTGCGTTTTAACGCGTAAAACAGCATAAAAACGACGAAATTTTTATTATTCGTTTTTATTTTATTGCGTCTATTTGAACGATTTCCAACGATCTAAAATGCTTGAAAATGTTTATTTTAGCAAAACAGCACGTTTTTGAGTTTTAATCTGCGTTTAACGCGTAAAAAAGCATCGACAAATTTTATTATTCGTTTTTTTAAATATTGCTCTATTTGGTTTTCCCAACGATCTAAAAGCGAAAATGCTTTTTTTAAAAAAACAGCACGTTTTGAGTTTAATCGGTTTTAACGCGAAAAACAGCATAAAAACAACAAAATTTTTATTATTCGTTTTCAATATTGCGTTTTTTGAAGATTTCAACGATCTAAAATGTTTGGAAAAATGTTTTTTTAGCAAACAGCACGTTTTAGTTTAACTGCGTTTTACGCGAAAAACAAAAACACGAATTTTTTTTACTTTTTTTAAATATTGCGCATTTGAACGATTTCAACGATCTAAAATGTTAAAATGTTATTTTAGCAAAACAGCACGTTTTAGCTTACTGCGTTTTAACGCGAAAAACAGCATAAAACGACAAAATTTTTTTTATCGTTTTTTAAATATTGCGTCATTTAACGATTCAACGATTAAATCCCTGAAAATGCTTATTTTACAAAACAGCACTTTTTGGGTTTTTTTCCCTTTTTTAACGCGAAAAAACAGCAAAAAAAACGACTTTTTAATTTTTTCTTTTTTATTAATATTGGTCTATTTGAACGATTTCAACGATCAAAATGCTTGAAAATGCTTATTTTAGCAAAACAGCACGTTTTGAGCCTTAATCTGCGTTTTGACGCGTAAAACAGCATAAAAACGACGAAATTTTATTACTCGTTTTTATTAATATTACGTCTATTTGAACGATTTCAACGATCTAAAATGCTTGAAAATGCTTATTTTAGCAAAACAGCACGTTTTGAGCTTTAATCTGCGTTTTAACGCGTAAAACAGCATAAAAGACGAATTTTTTCTTATTCGTTTTTATTAATATTGCTTCTATTTGAACGATTTCAACGATCTAAATGCTTGAAAATGCTTATTTTAGCGAAACAGCACGTTTTGAGCTTTAATCTGCTTTTAACGCGTAAAACAGCATAAAATGACGAATTTTTATTATTCGTTTTTATTAATATTGCTTCTATTTAAACGATTTCAACGATCTAAAATGCTTGAAAATGCTTATTTTAGCAAAACAGCACGTTTTGAGCTTTAATCTGCGTTTTAACGCGTAAAACAGCATAAAAACGACTAAATTTTTATTATTCGTTTTTTATTAATATTGCTTCTATTTGAACGATTTCAACGATCTAAAATGCTTGAAAATGCTTATTTTAGCAAAACAGCACGTTTTGAGCTTTAATCTGCGTTTTAACGCGTAAACAGCATAAAAACGACGAAATTTTTTATTATTCGTTTTATTTTTATTGCGTCTATTTGAACGATTTCAACGATCTAAAATGCTTGAAAAATGCTTATTTTAGCAAAACAGCACGTTTTGAGTTTTAATCTGCGTTTTAACGCGTAAAACAGCATAAAACGACGAATTTTTTATTATTCGTTTTTTATTATATTGCTTCTATTTGAACGATTTCAACGATCTAAAATGCTTGAAAATGCTTATTTTAGCAAAACAGCACGTTTTGACCCATAATCTGCGTTTTGACGCGTAAAACAGCATAAAACGACGAAATTTTTATTATTCTTTTTTTTATTAATATTACGTCTATTTGAACGATTTCAACGATCTAAAATGCTTAAAAATGCTTATTTTAGCAAAACAGCACGTTTTGAGCTTTAATCTGCGTTTTAAGGGTAAAAACAGCAAAAAAAACGACGAATTTTTTATTCGTTTTTATTAATATTGTTCTATTTGAACGATTTCAACGATCTAAAATGCTTGAAAATGCTTATTTTAGCAAAAACAGCACGTTTTGAGTTTTAATCTGCGTTTTGCGTAAAACAGCATAAAACGACGAATTTTTTATTATTCGTTTTTATTAATATTGCTTCTATTTGAACGATTTCAACGATCTAAAATTTAAAATGCTTATTTTAGCAAAAACAGAAACGTTTTGAGCTTTAATCTCGTTTTAACGCGTAAAAACAGCATAAAAATGACAAATTTTTTTATTATTCTTTTTTTATTAATATTGCTTCTATTTAAACGATTTCAACGATCTAAAATGCTTGAAAATGCTTATTTTAGCAAAACAGCACGTTTTGAGCTTTAATCTGTGTTTTAACGCGTAAAACAGCATAAAAACGACGAAATTTTATTATTCGTTTTTATTTATTGCTTCTATTTGAACGATTTCAACGATCTAAAATGCTTGAAAATGCATTTTAGAAAACAGCACGTTTGATTTAATCTGCGTTTTAACGCGTAAACAGCATAAAAACGACGAATTTTTATTATTCGTTTTTTTAGCTTTAATTTGCTTTAACGTAAAAATCTAAAATGCAATTTTTATATTCATTTTTTTAATCTGCTTTTAACGCGTAAAAGCATAAAAGGAAATTTTTTTATTCGTTTTATTTTTGCTTTAATACGTTTTAACGATCAAATAAAAAAATGCTTATTTTGAAAAAATGTTTCTAGTTTTAATTCTTTTAACTGAAAAATAAAAGACAAATTTTTTTTTTTTTAATATTGTTTTATTTGAAAATTTCAAAAAAATTGTTAAATGTTATTTTAGCAAACGCCGTTTGAGCTTAATCTGCGTTTTAACGCTAAAAAATTAAAACGCAAAACGTTTTATTTTTTTTTTAATAAAACATAAAATCAAATTAATATCTTAAATCATATTTTCAAAAACGTTTAACATCTATAACGCTTAAAAGCATAAAAAACGAATTTTTTTACTTAATCTTTTTTCTTAAATTTTTAACGACGAAATTTAAATGCTTTTATAATTTATTTAACAAATCACTAAACTAAAGCTTTTTTAGCAAACAGCATGCGATTTTTTAATTTCGTTTTAATTTAAATAAATTTTTAA
Organism: Dalotia coriaria; assembly: GCF_025399875.1. Lineage (NCBI taxonomy): Eukaryota > Metazoa > Arthropoda > Insecta > Coleoptera > Staphylinidae > Dalotia > Dalotia coriaria. The sequence goes on along the minus strand of NW_027046781.1, from coordinate 7,395 downwards.
CGATTTTTAATTTTTTATTTATTTTAAAAACCGTTTGACTTAAACCCTTTTAAAAGCGTTTTTACAATAAAACGTTTTTTTTTTTCGTTTTTAAGGTTTTAAAATTAAAACGATTTTTTAAATCTTGCTTAAATCTTTTTTACGTAAAACAGATTTAAAATTTTAATTGTTTTTAGCAAAACAGCATTGAATTTTAATCTCGTTTTAATTAAATTATGAACGATTTTATTTTTTTAATATGCTTTATTTAAAAACAAATAGTTTAAAAATGTTTTGTAAACAGCACTTTTACTTTTTTTTTTAATTAAAAATTGAAATTTAATTTTGATTAACGATTTTAAATCTTTCTTTTAAGTAAAAGCACGTAAATTTAATATTTTAAAGGAAAACAGCTTTTAACGCAAATTTATTTTATTAAAGCAAAAAGACGATTTCATTTAATTGCTTTATAATATTGCTTTTAACGACACGTTTAATGCTGCATTTTGTAAAACAGCAAACAAATTTTACGCTTTTTTTAACTAAAACATAACAAAAATTTTTAATATTTTTTAAATATTGCTTCGAACGATTTCAACGATCTAAAATGCTTGAAAATGCTTTTTACCAAAACAGCACTTTTTGAGCTTTTCTGCGTTTAAACGCGAAAAACAAAAAAAATGGAATTTTTTTTTTTTCGTTTTATTAATATTGCGACTATTTAACGATTTCGACGATCTAAAATGTTGAAAATGTTTAAGCAAAACAGGTTTTGAGTTTTAATCGGGTTTTTTAACGCGTAAAACCATAAAATGACTTTTTTATTTTTCGTTTTTATTAATATTGTTTCTATTTAAACGTTTCAACGATCTAAAATGCTTGAAAATGCTTATTTTAGCAAAACAGCACTTTTTGAGCTTTAATCTGCTTTTTAACGCGTAAAACAATAAAAACGATTTTTATTTTTCTTTTTTTTAAAGCCTTTTTAAAACTTTAAACGTTAAAAAATTTTTTTAAAAAAAAACGACGTTTTATTTTTTTTTTTTTTGTAAAAAAATAAAAACGACAAATTTTTAATTTTTTTTAAAAAGCCTTTTAAACTTTAACGGTTGCTTAAAAGCAAAAGAAAAAAACAGTTTTTATTTAATTCTTTTTTAAAAAAAAGCTAAAAAAAATTTTTAATTTTTTTTAAAATTTTGCTTATTTAACACAACGTTAAAAGCTTAAATCTTTTTTTAAAAAAAACGAGGGGTTTTTTTATTTCGTTTTAATAAACCATAAAACAAAATTTTTAATTTTTCTTTTTTTTAAAAATTGGTTTAACGTTTAACGAAAAAGCTTAAAAGCATTTTAAAAAACCGTTTTATTTTATTTGCTTTTTTAAGGGAAAAAAACACAAAAAAATGTTTTTTTAAATTCTTTTTAAAAACCCTTTTTAAACTTTCCTTTTAAAAGTAAAAGCTTTTTTTACAAAAAATTTTGGGTTTTTAATTGCGTTTTAAGGGGAACATAAAACAATTTTTTTTTTTTTAAATTTGCTTAATTTGCGTTTAACCAAAACTTAAAATGCATTTTAAAAACCCTTTTTAGCTTTTTCTTTTTAACGTAAAACACAAAAAAGCGAAATTTTTTTTCAAACAGCGTTATTTAACGTTTAACGCAAAAAGGAAAAAGATTTTAAAAACGGTTTATTTTAATTGCTTTTTAACGTAAAACAATATAAAACATTGAAATTTTATTATTCGTTTTTATTAATATTGTTCTATTTGAACGATTTCAACGATCCTAAAATGGCGAAAATGCTTATTTTAGCAAAACAGCACGTTTTGAGCTTTAATCTGCGTTTAACGCGTAAAGCAGCAAAACGACGAAATTTTTTATTTATTCGTTTTTATTAATATTGCGTCTATTTGAACGATTTCAGCGATCTAAAATGCTTGAAAACATTTTTAGCAAAACAGCACGTTTTGAGCTTTTATTCTGCGTTTTAACGCGTAAAAACCTTAACGCGAAAACGGCAAATTTTATTATTCGTTTTTTTATTTTTGTGCGTCTATTTGAACGATTTCAACGATCTAAATGCTTGAAAATGTTGTTTTAGCAAAACAGCGCGTTTTGAGCTTTAATCTGCGTTTTAATAACGCGTAAAAAACATAAAACGACGAAATTTTTATTATTCGTTTGTTATTAATGTACGTCTGTTGAACGATTTCAGCGATCTAAAATGCTTGAAAGTTATTTTAGCAAAACAGCACGTTTTGAGCTTTAATCTGCGTTTTAACGCGTAAAACAGCATAAAACATTAATTTTGACTGATTTTTTATTAATATTGCTATTTGAACGATTTCCAACGATCTAAAATGCTTGAAAATGCTTTATTTTAGCAAAACAGCACGTTTTGAGCTTTAATCTGCGTTGCAGCGCGTAAAACAACATAAAACGACGGGGAAATTTTTATTATTCGTTTTATTAATATTGTTTTCTGTTGAACGATTTCAACGATCTAAAATGCTTGAAAATGCTTATTTTTAGCAAAACAGCACGTTTGAGCTTTAATCTGCGTTTTAACGCGTAAAACAGCAAAACGACGAAATTTTTATTATTCGTTTTATTAATGGCCCGCGTCTATTTGAACGTTCAACGATCTAAAATGCTTGAAAATGCTTATTTTAGCAAACAGCACGTTTGAAGCTTTATTCTGCGTTTTAACGCGTAAAACAGCATAAACGACGAAATTTTTATTATTCGTTTTTTTATTTTTTATTGCGTCTATTTGAACATTTCAACGATCTAAAATGCTTGAAAATGCTTTTTTAAAAGCACGTTTAGATTTATTCTGCGTTTTAACGCTAACACAAACGAGAATTTATTATTCGTTTTTATTAATATTGCGTCTATTTGAACGATTTCAACGTCTAAAATGCTTGAAAATGCTTATTTAGCAAAACAGCACGTTTTGAGTTAATTGCGTTTTAACGCGTAAAACAGCATAAAAGACGAATTTTTTATTATTCGTTTTTATTAATATTGCGTCTATTTAAACGATTTCAACGATCTAAAATGCTTGAAAATGCTTATTTTAGCAAAACAGCACGTTTTGAGCTTTTAATCTGCGTTTTAACGCGTAAAAAAAGCATAAAAAGACGAAATTTTTATTATTCGTTTTTATTAATATTGCTTCTTTTGAACGATTTCAACGATCTAAAATGCTTGAAAATGCTTATTTTAGCAAAACAGCACGTTTTGGAGCTTTAATCTGCGTTTTTAACGCGTAAAACAGCATAAAACGACGAATTTTTTTATTATTCGTTTTTATATTATATTAGCTTCTATTTGAACGATTTCAACGATCTAAAATCTGAAACTTTTTTTAGCAAACAGCACGTTGAGCTTTAATCTGCGTTTTAACGCGTAAAACGACATAAAATTATATTCTTTTTTAATATTCGCTTCTTATTGAAATTCATCTATTTAAAACGATTTCATCGATTTTAAAATGCTTGTATTGGCTTTAATCTGGTTTTAAACGCAACGTTTAAAGCTTTTAATCTGCGTTTTTAACTTTTGCGTTAAACTAGCCATTAAAATTTCAACATTTTTAATTGTTTAAATTTATTTTCAATCAGAACGATTTCAACGATCTAAAATGCTTGAACGCTTATAAGCAAAACAGCACGTTTTTTGAGTTTTTTAATCTGCGTTTTTAACGCGTTAAAACTGCATAAAATGCATTTTTTAATTTCGTTTTAATTAATCAGTTTCATTTGAACGATTTTAACGCGTAAAATGCATTGAAAATGCAAATATTTTATTGCTTTAATTAATTTGAGCTTTAATCAGCGTTTTAACGCGTAAAACAGCATAAAATGACGAAACATTTTTTTTACTTTATTATATTTGCGTCTATTTAACGATTTCAACGATCTAAAATGCTTGTAATATCTTAATTTTTAGCTTAAACAGCCTTTCAAGCTTTAATCTGCGTTTTAACGCTAAAACAGCAAAAACGACGAAATTTTTATTATTCGTTTTTATTAATATTGCTCTATTTGAACATTTCACATTAAAATGCTTGAAAATGCTTATTTTGAAAACAGCACGTTTTGATCTTAAAATCTGCGTTTAACGCGTAAAACAGCATAAACAGACGAATTTTTTTAATTCGTTTTAATTAATATTGCTCTATTTAACTTATTTCGTTTTATTAAAATGCTTGAAATTGCTATTTCAACAAAAACCCTTTTAAGCTTTTATCGCGTTTTAACGCGTAAACAGCATAAAACACGCGTAAAAGTTTTATTATTCGTTTTTATTATTGCTTCTATTTGAACGATTTCAACGATCTAAAATGCTGAAAATCTATTTTAGCAAAACAGCACGTTTTGAGCTTTAATCTGCGTTTTAACGCGTAAACGTTTTAAAACGACGAAAATTATAATTGTCGTTTTTATTAATATTGCTTCTATTTGAACGTTTCAACGATCTAAAATGCTTGAAATGTTATTTTAGCAAAAAACGTTTTGAGCTTTAATCAGCGTTTTAACGCGTAAACAGCATAAAACGACGAAATTTTTATTATTCGTTTTATTAATATTGCGTCTTTTTTGAACGATTTCAACGATCTAAAATGCTTGAAAATGCTTATTTTAGCGAAAGCAGCACGTTTCGAGCTTTATTTAATCACACGTTTTAGCGCGCGTAAAACAACATAAAACGACAGAAATTTTTATTATTCGTTTTTTTATTAATATTGCTTCTATTTGAATGATTTCAACGATCTAAAATGCTTGGAAATGCTTATTTAGCAAACAGCACGTTTTGAGCTGTAATCTGCGTTTAACGCGTAAAACGGTATAAAAACGACAAATTTTATTATTCGTTTTTATTAATATTCGCGTCTATTTGAACGATTTCAACGATATAAAATGCTTAAGAAAATGCTTGTACGTTAAAACAGCGCGTTTTAAGCTTTAATCAGCGTTTTTAACGCGTAAAACATCATAAAACGAAGAAATTTTTATTATTCGTTTTTATTCATATTGCGTCTGTTGAACGATTTCAACGATCTAAAATGCTTGAAAATGCTTATTTTAGCAAAACAGCACGTTTTGAGCTTTAATCTGCGTTTTAACGCGTAAAACAGCATAAAACGACGAATTTTTATTATTCGTTTTATTAATATTAGCTTCTATTTGAACGATTTCAACGATCTAAAATGCTTGAAAGATGCTTATTTTAGCAAAACAGCACGTTTGAGCTTTAATCTGCGTTTTAACGCGTAAAACAGCTTTATAAAACGACAGATTTTTTATTATTCGTTTTATTAATATTGCGTCTATTTGAACATTTCAACGATCTAAATGCTTGAAAATGCTTATTTTAGCAAAACAGCGTTTGAGCTTTAATCTGCGTTTTAACGCGTAAAACAACATAAAACGACCAAATTTTATTATTCGTTTTTATTAATATTAACTTCTATTTGAACGATTTCAACGATCTAAAATGGCGAAAATGCTTATTTTAGCAAAACAGCACGATTTTGAGCTTTGATGCGTTTTAACGCGTAAAACAACATAAAACGACAAATTTTTATTATTCGTTTTTTATTAATATTGCGTGTTGAACGATTTCAACGATCTAAAATGCTTGAAAATGTATTTAACCAAAACAGCAGGTTTGAGCTAATCGCGTTTAACGCGTAAAACAGCATAAAACAACAGAAATTTTTTATTATTCGTTTTTTATTAATATTGCGTCTGTTGAACGATTTCAACGATCTAAAATGCTTGAAAATGCTTATTTTAGCAAACAGCACGTTTAGCTTTGAAGTACGTTTTTGGCGCGTAAAACAGCATAAAAACGACGGAATTTTTATTCGTTTTATTAATATTGCGTCTGTTGAACGATTTCAGTCAAAATGCTTGAAAATGCTTATTTAGCAGCAAAACAGCACGTTTGCAGGCTTTTATTCTGCGTTTTTTAACGCGTAAAACGCTTATAGAACGACGAATTTTTTATTATTCGTTTTTTATTAATGTGCGTCTGTTGAACGATTTCAACGATCAAAAAGCTTGAAAATGCTTATTTTAGCAAAACAGCACGTTTTGAGCTTTAATCTGCTTTTTTAAGCGTAAAACAACAAAAAAAATGACAAAAATTTTTATTATTCGTTTTTTTTAATATTGCTTCTTTTTAAAACGATTTAAACGATCTAAAATGCTTGAAAATGCTTATTTTAAAAACAGCACTTTTAAAATTTACCGCGTTTTAACGCGTAAAACAATAAAAACGACAAAATTTTATTTTTTCGTTTTTTTTTTTATTTTTTTTTGAACGATTAAACGATCTAAAATGTTTTGAAAATGCTTTTTTTAGCAAAACAGCACGTTTGAGCTTTTTTTCCCCGCGTTTTAACGGGGAAAAACCATAAAAACGACAAAAATTTTATTATTCGTTTTTATTTTTTTTTTGCGTCTTTTGAAGGGATTTCAACGATCTAAAATGCTTGAAAATGTTTTTTAAGAAAAAAACAGCACTTTTTGAGTTTTAATCTGCTTTTTTTAACGCGAAAAACAGCAAAAAAACGACAAAATTTTTAGTATTCGTTTTTTTAAAAATTGCTTCTATTTGAACGTTTCAACGATCAAAATGCTTAAAAAATGCTTATTTTAGCAAAACAGCACGTTTTGAGCCAATCTCGTTTTGACGTTAAAACAGCAAAAAAACGGGGGGAAATTTTTATTATTCGTTTTTTTTAAATATTGCGTCTATTTGAACGTTTTTAAACGATCTAAAATGCATGAAAATGCTTTTTTTAAAGAAAAACAGCACGTTTTGAGCTTTATTCTGCGTTTTAACGCGAAAAAACAAAAAAACTACGAAATTTTATTATTCGTTTTTATTAATTTGGGGTCTATTTGAACGATTTCAACGACCCAAAAATGCTTGAAAATCTTTTTTTAGAAAAACCCCCCCAACGTTTTAGCTTTAAAATGCTTTTTAAAGCCCCGTAAAACAAAAATAAAACGACGAATTTTTATTATTCTTTTTTTATTAATATTGCGTCTATTTAAGATTTCAACGACCCAAAAATGCTTGAAAATGCTTATTTTAGCAAAACAGCACGTTTTGAGTTTTTATTCTGCTTTTTAACGCGAAAAACAACATAAGAACGACAAATTTTTTTTATTATTCTTTTTTTATTAATATTGCGTCTATTTGAACGATTTAAACGATCTAAAATGCTTGAAAATGCTTTTTTTAAAGCAAAACAGCACGTTTTGAGTTTTTAATCTCGTTTTTAAAGGGTAAAAAAATTTTTAAAAATGACAAATTTTTTAATTATTCTTTTTTTTATTAAAAAGGCTTCTATTTAAACGATTTTAACGATCAAAAAATGCTTGAAAATCTTATTTT
>NW_027046780.1:0-20845 GCF_025399875.1 Dalotia coriaria | reverse complement strand
GCGATTAAAATCCGAAAAGTTTAAACCCCAAAAGGCTGGTTTAACGCCATGTTTTACCGTTTTTTCGACCTTTGCAAAACCGGTTTTTTTTGCTTCAAAACAGCAAAAAACGTTTTTTTGAAAGGTCTATTTGAACGATTTCAAGATCAAAATGCTTGAAATCTTATTTTAGCAAAACACCCGTTTTGGTTTTCGCGTTTTAACGCGTAAACAGCAAAAAGACAATTTTTATTATTTTTATTAATATTGCTCTATTTGAACGATTTAAACGATCAAATGCTTGAAAATGCTTTTTGAAAACAGCACGTTTTTTATCGCGTTTAACGCGAAACAGCATAAAAGACAATTTTTATTATTCGTTTTTATTAATATTGCGTCTATTTGAACGATTTCAACGATCTAAATGCTTGAAAATGCTTATTTTAGCAAAACAGCACGTTTTGAGTTTTTAATTCTGCGTTTTAACGCGTAAAACAGCAAAAAAACGACGAAATTTTTATTATTCGTTTTTTTTTAAATTATTGCGTCTATTTGAACGATTTCAACGATCTAAAATGCTTGAAAATGTTATTTTAGCAAAACACACGTTTTGAGTTTAATCGCGTTTTAACGCGTAAAAAGCAAAAAAACGACGAATTTTTATTATTCGTTTTTTATTATTGCTTCTATTTGAACGATTTCAACGATCTAAAATGCTTTTGAAAAGCTTTATTTTAGCAAAACACGATTTTAACATTAATTTGCGTTTTTTAACGCCGTTAAAACAGCTTTAAAAACGACGAAATTTTTAGGTCCCTTTTTTCGTTTTTTTTAAATATTGCGTCTTTTTGGGAACGATTTCAACGATCTAAAATGCTGAAAATGCTTATTTTAGCAAAAACAGCACGTTTTGAGCTTATTCTGCGTTTTTAACGGCGGAAACAAGCATAAAAACGACAAATTTTTATTATTCGTTTATTTTTTATTGCGTCTATTTGAACGATTTCAACGATCTAAAACGCGAAAATGCTTATTTCAAGCAAAACAGCACGTTTTGAGCTTTTAATCTGCGTTTAACCGCGTAAAACAGCATAAAAACGACGAATTTTAATTATTCGTTTTTATTAATATTGCCTATTTGAACGATTTCAACGATCTAAAATGCTTGAAAATGCTTTTTTAAACAAAACAGCACGTTTTGAGCTTTAACTGCTTTTTAACGCGTAAAACAGCAAAAAAACGACGAAATTTTTATTATTCTTTTTTATTAATTGCGTCTTTGAACGGATTTCAACGATCTAAAATGTTTGAAAATGCTTATTTTAGCAAAACAGCACGTTTTGAGCTTTAATCGTTTTAACGCGTAAACAGCATAAAACGACGAATTTTTATTATTCTTTTTTATTAATATTGCTTCTATTTGAACGGTTACAGCGATCTAAAATGCTTGAAAATGCTTGTTTATACGAGAAACGGCGCGTTTTGAGCTTTAATCTGCGTTTAACGCGCAAAACAACATAAAACGACGAATTTTTTATTATTCGTTTTTATTAATATTGCGTCTATTTGAGACGATTTCAGCGGTCAAATGGCAGAAAATACTTATTTTAGCAAAACACTACGATTTTGAGCACGAAATCGGCGTTTTGGCGCGTAAAACGAAAAAGCATAAAACGACGAGAATTTTTATTATTCGTTTTATTTTTATTGCGTCTATTTGAACGATTTCAACGATCTAAAATGTAGAAAATGCTTATTTTGTAGCAAAACAGCACGTTTTTTGAGCTTTATTCTGCGTTTAACGCGTAAACAGCATAAAACGACGGTACGTATTCGTTTTTTATTTTTATTGCGTCTATTTGAAGACGATTTCAACGATCTAAAATGCTTGAAATGCTTATATTAGCGAAACCCAGCACGTTTTGGGCTTTGAAATCTGCGTTTTAACGTAAAACAGCATAAATGACGAAGATTTTTTATTATTGAACATTAATATTGCTTCTATTTAAACGATTTCGACGATCTAAAATGCTTGAAAATGCTTATTTAGCAAAACCTTAGCTTTGATTTTGAGCTTTAATCTGCGTTTTTAACGCGTAAAGGCAGCATAAAACGACGAAAATTTTATTATTCGTTTTATTAATATTCTTCTATTGGACGTTTCAACGATCTAAAAATGCTTGAAAATGCTTATTTAGCAAACAAGCGTTTGAAGTTTAATCGCGTTTGCTGCGTAAAACAGCGTAAAACGGCAATTTTTATTATTCGTTTATTAATGTACGTCTGTTGAACGATTTCAACGGGAGCTAAGATATTGAGAAAATGCTTGGCCCGCAGCAAAACGACAGCGCGTTTGAGCTTTTAATCAGCGTTTTAACGCGTAAAAACAACATAAAAACGACGAAATTTTATTATTCGTTTTTTATTCATGTGCGTCTATTTGAACGATTTCAACGATCCGTACTTGAAATTGCTTATTTACATAAAAACAACGCGATTTTGAGCTTTAATCACGTTTAACGCGTAAAACAACATAAAACGACAGAATTTTATTATTCGTTTTTATTAATATTTAACTTCTATTTGAACGATTTCAGCGATCTAAAATGCTTGAAAATGCTTTATTATTTTAACCGAACGGCGTTTGGGCTTTATTCTGCGTTTTTAGCGTAAGAGCAACAAAAACGACAGGGAATTTTTATTGACCGTTTTTTAATTAATATTGCGTCTATTTGAACGGTTCAACGATCTAAAATGCTTGAAAAATGCTTATTTTGGCAAAACAGCACGTTTGAGCTTTAATCGCACGTTTACAGCGCGCGTAAAACGGCATAAAACGACGAAATTTTTGTTGTAATTTTATTAATATTGCGTCCTATTGAACGATTTCAGCGATCTGCGTCGCCGAAAATGCTTGTACAGCAAAACAGCACGTTTTGAGCTTTATTCTGCGTTTTAACGCGTAAAAACAGCATAAAACGGCAGAAATTTATTATTCGTTTTTATTAATATTGCGTCTATTTGGAACGATTTCAACGATCTAAAATGCTTGAAAATCTTGTTTAGCAAAACAGCGCACGATTTTGAGCTTTTAATCTGCGTTTTTAACGCGTAAAACAGCATAAATGACGAATTTTTATTATTCGTTTTTTATTAATATTGCTTCTATTTGAACGATTTCAACGATCTATAATGCTTGAAAATGCTTATTTTAGCAAAACAGCACGCGTTTTGAGCTTTATTCTGCTGCGTTTTAACGCGTAAAACAGCATAAAACGACGAAATTTTTATTATTCGTTTTTTATTGTGTGCGTCTATTTGAACGATTTCAGCGATCACAAAATGCTTGAAAATGCTTGTACAGCAAAACGGCACGTTTTGAGCTTTAATCCTGCGTTTTAACGCGTAAAACAGCATAAAACGACAGAGAATTTTTATTATTCGTTTTTTATTATTATTGCGTCTATTTGGGTGATTCCAACGATAAAAATGCTTGAAAATGCTTATTTTAGCAAAACAGCACGTTTGAGCAATCATACGTTTAACGCGTAAAACAGCATAAAAACGGCAATTTTTATTATTCGTTTTTATTAATATTGCTTCTATTTGAACGATTTCAACGATCTAAAATGCTTGAAGTACTTATTTTAGCAAAACAGCACGTTTGAGCATTAATCTGCGTTATAACGCGTAAAACAACATAAAACGACGAAATTTTTATTATTCGTTTTATTAAAATATTGCGTCTATTTGAACGATTTCAACGATCTAAAATGCTTGAAAATGCTTTTTTTAGCAAAACAGCACGTTTTGAGCATTATTCTGCGTTTTAAGCGGAAAACAAAAAAACGACGAAATTTTTATTATTCGTTTTATTTTTATTGCGTCTATTTGAACGATTTCAACGATCTAAAACAGCGAAATGAGTATTTTAGCAAAACAGCACGTTTTGAGCTTTAATCTGCGTTTTAACGCGTAAACAGCATAATAACGACGATTTAATTATTCGTTTTTATTAATATTGCTTCTATTTGAACGATTTCAACGATCTAAAATGCTTGAAAACGCTTATTTTAAGCAAAACAGCACGTTTTGAGCTTTAATCTGCGTTTTTAACGCGTAAACAGCATAAAACGACGAATTTTTATTATTCGTTTTTATTAATATTGCGTCTATTTGAACGATTTCAACGATCTAAAATGCTTGAAAATGCTTATTTTAGCAAAACAGCACGTTTTGAGCTTTAATCTGCGTTTTAACGCGTAAAACAGCATAAAACGACGAATTTTTATTGTTCGTTTTTTTATTAATATTGCTTCTATTTGAATGATTTCAACGATCTAAAATGCTTGAAAATGCTTTTTTAGCAAAACAGCACGTTTGAGCTTTAATCTGCGTTTTAACCGTAAAACAGCATAAAAACGACGAATTTTTATTATTCGCTTTTATTAATATTAGCTTCTATTTGAACGATTTCAACGATCTAAAATGCTTGAAATGCTTATTTTAGCAAAACAGCACGTTTTGAGCATTATTCTGCGTTTTAACGCGTAAAACAGCATAAAAACGACGAAATTTTATTATTCGTTTTTTATTAATATATGTCTATTTGAACGATTTTATCGATCTAAAATGCTTGAAAAATCTTATATAGCAAAACAGCAGTTTTGAGCTTTAATCTGCGTTTTAACGCGTAAAACAGCATAAAATGACGAATTTTTATTTTCGTTTTATTAATATTGCGTCTATTTGAACGATTTCAACGATCTAAAATGCTTGAAAATGCTTATTTTAGCAAAACAGCACGTTTTGAGCTTTAATCAGCGTTTTAACGCGTAAAACAGCATAAAAACGACGAAATTTTATTATTCGTTTTTTATTTTTATTGCGTCTATTTGAACGATTTCAACGATCTAAAATGCTTGAAAATGCTTATTTTAGCAAAACAGCACGTTTTGAGCTTTAATCTGCGTTTTAACGCGTAAAACAGCATAAAAACGACGATTTTTTTATTATTCGTTTTATTAATATTGCGTCTATTTGAACGATTTTAACGATCTAAAATGCTTGAAAATGCTTATTTTAGCAAAACAGCACGTTTTGAGCTTTTAATCTGCGTTTCAACGCGTAAAACAGCATAAAACGACGGAAATTCTTATTATTCGTTTTTATTAATATTGTGTCTATTTGAACGATTTCAACGATCTAAAATGCTTGAAAATGCTTATTTTAGCAAAACAGCACGTTTTGAGCTTTATTCTGCGTTTTAACGCGTAAAACAGCATAAAACGACGAAATTTTTATTATTCGTTTTTTATTTTTATTGCGTCTATTTGAACGATTTCAACGATCTAAAATGCTTGAAAATGCTTATTTTAGCAAAACAGCACGTTTGAGGCTTTAATCTGCGTTTAACGCGTAAAACAGCATAAAACGACGAATTTTTATTATTCGTTTTTATTAATATTGCTTCTATTTGAACGATTTCAACGATCTAAAATGCTTGAAAATGCTTATTTTAGCAAAACAGCACGTTTGAGCTTTAATCTGCGTTTTAACGCGTAAAACAGCATAAAAACGACGAAGTTTATTATTCGTTTTTATTAATATTGCGTCTATTTGAACGATTTCAACGATCTAAAATGCTTGAAAATGCTTATTTTAGAAAAACAGCACGTTTTGAGCTTTAATCAGCGTTTTAACGCGTAAAACAGCATAAAACGACGAAATTTTTATTATTCGTTTTATTAATATTGCGTCTATTTGAACGATTTCAACGATCTAAAATGCTTGAAAATGCTTATTTTAGCAAAACAGCACGTTTGAGCTTTAATCTGCGTTTTAACGCGTAAACAGCATAAAACGACGAATTTTTATTATTCGTTTTTTATTAATATTGCTTCTATTTGAACGATTTCAACGATCAAATGCTTGAAAATGCTTATTTTAGCAAAACAGCACGTTTTGAGCTTTAATCTGCGTTTTAACGCGTAAAACAGCATAAAAACGACGAATTTTTATTATTCGTTTTTATTAATATTCCGTCTATTTGAACGATTTCAACGATCTAAAATGCTTGAAAATGCTTATTTTAGCAAAACAGCACGTTTTGAGCTTTATTCTGCGTTTAACGTGTCAAACGGCATAAAAACGACGGAAATTTTTATTATTCGTTTTTTTCCCAGTAATATTGCGTCCTATTTGAACGATTTCAACGATCTAAAATGCTTGAAAATGCTTATTTTGTAAAACAGCACGTTTGAGCTTTAATCTGCGTTTTAACGCGTAAAACCTTTATAAAAATGACGAATTTTTATTATTCGTTTTTATTAATGCTTCTATTTAAACGATTTCTAACGATCTAAAATGCTTAATGCTTATTTTAGCAAAACACCACGTTTTAGCGAGCTTTAATCTGCGTTTTAACGCGTAAAACAGCATAAAACGACGAAATTTTGTTATTCGTTTTTATTAATATTGCGTCTGTTGAACGTTCAACGATCTAAAATGCTTGAAAATGCTTATTTTAGCAAAACAGCGTTTTGAGCTTTAATCTGCGCGTTTTAACGCGTAAAACAGCATAAAACGACGGGTGCATTATTCGTTTTTATTAATATTGCTTCTATTTGAACGATTTCAACGATCTAAAGGGCGAAAATGCTTATTTTAGCAAAACACCCGTTTTGGGGCCAAATCTGCTTTTTAACGCGTAAAAAAACAAAAAAACGACAAATTTTTTTATTATTCGTTTTTTTAATATTGCGTCTTTTGAAGGGTTTAAACGATCAAAAATCTTGAAAATGCTTTTTTTTAGCAAAACAGCACTTTTTGGGTTTTTAATCTCCCTTTTAACGCGTAAAACAGCAAAAAAACGACGAATTTTTATTATTCGTTTTTTTTTTTTTAATTGCGTCTTTTTGAACGATTTCAACGATCTAAAAAGGGCAAAAATGCTTATTTTAGCAAAACAGGACGTTTTGAGTTTTTATTCTGCGTTTAAAGCGTAAAACAGCATAAAACGACGAATTTTTATTATTCATTTTTTTATTAATATTGCGTCTATTTGAACGATTTAAACGTTTAAAAATGCATGAAATTGCTTATTTTACCCAAAAACGGCCGTTTTGGGCTTTATTCTGCTTTTTAACGCGAAAAACCAATAAAAGGGCCAATTTTTTAAAAATTATTCGTTTTTATTAATTTCCCGTCATTTGAAGGGATTTCAACGACCCTAAAATGTTAAAATGCTTTTTTTAAAGAAAAACAGCACGTTTTGAGTTTTTAATCTCGTTTTAACCCGGTAAAACCTTAAAAACGAAAATTTTTTTTATTATTCTTTTTTATTAATATTTCTTCTATTTGAACGATTTCAACGATCTAAAATGTTTGGGAAAATGCTTATTTTAGCAAAAAAACACGTTTGAGCTTTATTCTGCGTTTTAACGTGCCAAAAAACCATAAAACGACAAAAATTTTATTATTCGTTTTTTTAAAAATTGGCGTCTATTTGAACGTTTTCCAACGATCTAAAATGCTTGAAAATGTTTTTATTTTAGCAAAACAGCACTTTTTGGGGCTTTAATCCCGTTTTAACGCGAAAAACCAACAAAAAAATGACAAATTTTTTAATTATTCGTTTTATTAATTTTTGCTTTTTAAAAAACGATTTCAACGATCTAAAATCTTGAAAATGCTTTTTTTAAGCAAAACACCACTTTTTTGAGTTTTTAATAAAACCCTTTCCGTAAAAAACAAAAAAACGACAAAATTTTTTATTATTCTTTTTTATTTTTTTTGGGCGTTATTTAACGATTTCAACGATCTAAATGCTTGAAAATGCTTATTTTAGAAAAACAGCCTTTTTGAGCTTTATTCTGCTTTTAACGGGGTAAAAAAACCAAAAAAACGACGAAATTTTTATTATTCGTTTTTTTTTTTGCGTCTATTTGAAGGGTTTCAACGATCTAAAAGGGCGAAAATGCTTATTTTAAAGCAAAAACAGCATTTTTTTGGGTTTTTCCCTTTTTAACGCGAAAAAACGCATAAAATGACAATTTTTTTATTATTCGTTTTTATTAATATTGCTTCTATTTAAACGATTTCAACGCCCAAAAATGCTTGAAAACTTATTTTAGCAAAACAGCACGTTTTGAGCTTTATTCTGCGTTTAACGTGTCAAACGGCATAAAAACGACGGAAATTTTTATTATTCGTTTTTTTCCCAGTAATATTGCGTCCTATTTGAACGATTTCAACGATCTAAAATGCTTGAAAATGCTTATTTTGTAAAACAGCACGTTTGAGCTTTAATCTGCGTTTTAACGCGTAAAACCTTTATAAAAATGACGAATTTTTATTATTCGTTTTTATTAATGCTTCTATTTAAACGATTTCTAACGATCTAAAATGCTTAATGCTTATTTTAGCAAAACACCACGTTTTAGCGAGCTTTAATCTGCGTTTTAACGCGTAAAACAGCATAAAACGACGAAATTTTGTTATTCGTTTTTATTAATATTGCGTCTGTTGAACGTTCAACGATCTAAAATGCTTGAAAATGCTTATTTTAGCAAAACAGCGTTTTGAGCTTTAATCTGCGCGTTTTAACGCGTAAAACAGCATAAAACGACGGGTGCATTATTCGTTTTTATTAATATTGCTTCTATTTGAACGATTTCAACGATCTAAATGGCGAAAATGCTTATTTTAGCAAAACAGCACGTTTTGAGGCACAATCTGCGTTTAACGCGTAAAACAACATAAAAACGACGAATTTTTATTATTCGTTTTATTAATATTGCGTCTGTTGAACGATTTCAGCGATCTAAATCTTGAAAATGCTTATTTTAGCAAAACAGCACGTTTGGCTTTAATCTGCGTTTTAACGCGTAAAACAGCTTTATAAAAACGACGAATTTTTATTATTCGTTTTTATTAATATTGCGTCTCTATTTGAACGATTTCAACGATCTAAAATGGCGAAAATGCTTATTTTAGCAAAACAGGACGTTTTGAGCTTTATTCTGCGTTTCAGCGTAAAACAGCATAAAACGACGAATTTTTATTATTCATTTGTTATTAATATTGCGTCTATTTGAACGATTTCAGCGATCTAAAAATGCATGAAATTGCTTATTTTAGCCAAAACGGCACGATTTTGGGCTTTATTCTGCGTTTAACGCGTAAAACGCTTATAAAACGGCCAGATTTTTATTATTCGTTTTTATTAATGTGCGTCTATTTGAGACGCGATTTCAACGATCCTAAAATGTGAAAATGCTTATTTTACAGCAAACAGCACGTTTTGAGCTTTTAATCTGCGTTTAACGCGTAAGCGGCTTATAAAACGACAATTTTTTTTATTATTCGTTTTATTAATATTTCTTCTATTTGAACGATTTCAACGATCTAAAATGCTTGAAAATGCTTATTTTAGCAAAACAGCACGTTTGAGCTTTATTCTGCGTTTTAACGTGCCAAACAACCATAAAACGACAGAATTTTATTATTCGTTTTTTTATTAATGTGCGTCTATTTGAACGATTCAGCGATCTAAAATGCTTGAAAATGCTTGTTATTTTAGCAAAACAGCACGTTTTGAGAAGCTTTAATCTGCGTTTTAACGCGTAAAACCAACATAAAATGACGAATTTTTTATTATTCGTTTTATTAATATTTAGCTATTTAAAAACGATTTCAACGATCTAAAATGCTTGAAAATGCTTATTTTAGCAAAACACCACGTTTTGAGCTTTAATCGAAAGCGTTTAACGCGTAAACAACATAAAAACGACGAAATTTTATTATTCGTTTTATTTTTATTGGCGATATTTCCCAGACGATTTCAACGATCTAAATGCTTGAAAATGCTTATTTTAGCAAAACAGCACGTTTGAGCTTTATTCTGCATTTTAACGCGTAAAACAGCGCATAAAAACGACGAAATTTTTATTATTCGTTTTATTGCGTCTATTTGAACGGTTCAACGATCTAAAATGCTTGAAAATGCTTATATTAAGCAGCAAAACAGCACGATTTTGTTAATCACCGTTTAACGCGTAAAAACAGCATAAAATGACAATTTTTTATTATTCGTTTTTATTAATATTGCTTCTATTTAAACGATTTCAACGTCTAAATGCTTGAAAATGCTTATTTAGCAAAACAGCACGTTTGAGCTTTAATCTGCGTTTTAACGTAAAACAGCATAAAAACGACGAAAATTTTATTATTCGTTTTTATTAATATTGCTTCTATTGAACGATTTCAACGTCTAAATGCTTGAAAATGCTTATTTTGAAACAGCACGTTTGAGGGTTTAATCTGCGTTTTAACGCGTAAAACAGCATAAAACGACGAATTTTTTATTATTCGTTTTTATTAATATTGCGTCTATTTGAACGTTTCAACGAGCTAAAATGATTGAAAATACTTATTTTAGCAAAACAGCACGTTTTGAGCTTTAATCAGCGTTTTAACGCGTAAACAGCATAAAAAACGACAGAAATTTTTGTTATTCGTTTTTATTAATATTGCGTCTATTTGAACGATTTCAACGATCTAAAATGCTTGAAAATGCTTATTTTAGCAAAAGCAACGTTTTGAGCTTTTAATCGTTTAACGCGTAAAACAGCACTAAAAACGACAGAAATTTTATTATTCGTTTTTATTAATATTGCTTCTATTTGGCGAACGATTTAAAACGATCTAAAATATAGCGAAAATGCTTATTTTAGCAAAACAGCACGTTTTGAGGCTTCATTCTTACTTTTAACGCGTAAAACATAAAAACTGACAAATTTTATTATTCCGTTTTAGCGAATTAATGTGCGTCTATTTGAGACAATTTCAACGATCTAAAATGCTTGAAAATGCTTATTTTAGCAAAACAGCACGTTTTGAGCTTTAATCTGCGTTTAACGCGTAAAACAGCACAAAACGACGGGGAATTTTTGGTATTCGTTTTATTAATATTGCGTCTATTTGAACGATTTCAACGATCTAAAATGCTTGAAAATGCTTATTTTAGCAAAACAGCAGCACGTTTTGAGCTTTATTCTGCGTTTTAACGCGTAAAACAGCATAAAACGACGAAATTTTTATTATTCGTTTTTATTAATATTGCGCGTCTATTTGAACGATTTCAACGATCTAAAATGCTTGAAAATGCTTATTTTAGCAAAACAGCACGTTTGAGCTTTTAATCTGCGTTTTAGCGCGCGTAAAACAGCATATAAAAATGACGAATTTTTAGTATTCGTTTTTATTAATATTGCTTCTATTTGAATTTCAACGATCTAAAATGCTTGAAAATGCTTATTTTAGCAAAACAGCGTTTTGAAGGCTTTAATCTGCGTTTTAACGTAAAACAGCTTATAAAAACGACGAATTTTTTATTATTCGTTTTTAGCAAATATTGCTTCTATTTGAACGATTTCAACGATCTAAAATGCGAAAATGATTATTTAGCAAAACAGCGTTTGAGCGCGTTAATCTGCGTTATAACGCGTAAAACAGCATAAAACGACGAAATTTTTATTATTCGTTTTTTATTAATATTGCGTCTATTTGAACGATTTCAACGATCTAGATAGCGAAAATGCTTTTATGCAAAACAGCACGTTTTGAGCATTGTTGCGTTTTAACGCGGAAACCTTTATAAAAACGACGAAATTTTTATTGTTCGTTTTTATTTTGTGTGTCTATTTGAACGATTTCAACGATCTAAAACGCGAAAATGAGTATTTTTAGCAAAACAACGCGATTTGAGCTTTAATCTGCACGTTTTAACGTAAAACAACGCATAAAACGACGAATTTTAATTCGTTTTTTTATTAATGTGCTTCTATTTGAACGATTTCAACGATCTCTAAAATGCTTGAAAATGCTTATTTTAGCAAAACAGCGCGTTTTGAGCTTTAATCTGCGTTTAACGCGTAAAACAGCATAAAACGACGAAATTTTTTATTATTCGTTTTTATTAATATTGCGCGTCTATTATTTGAACATTTCGAAAAACGTCTACAAAATGTTGAAAATGCGCATTTTAGCAAAACAGCACGTTTTGAGCTTTAATCTGCGTTTTAACGCGTAAAACAGCTTATAAAAACGACGAATTTTTTATTATTCGTTTTTATTAATATTGCTTCTATTTGAATGTGATTTCAACGATCGTCTTGAAAATGCTTATTTTTAGCAGCAAAACAGCACGTTTGAGCTTTAATCTGCGTTTAACGCGTAAAACAGCATAAAACGACGAATTTTTATTATTCGCTTTTTATTAATATTGCTTCTATTTGAACGATTTCAACGATCTAAAATGCTTGGAAATGCTTATTTTAGCAAAACAGCACGTTTGAGCATTATTCTGCGTTTAACGCGTAAACAGCATAAAACGACAGAATTTTATTATTCGTTTTTATTAATATTATTGTCTATTTGAACGATTTTATCGATCTAAATGCTTGAAAATGCTTATATTAGCAAAACAGCGTTTGAGCTTTTAATCTGCGTTTTAACGCGTAAAACAGCACATAAAATGACGAATTTTTTATTATTCGTTTTTATTAATATTGCTTCTATTTAAACGATTTCAACGATCTAAAATGCTTGAAAATGCTTATTTAAACAAAACAGCACGTTTTGAGCTTTAATCTGCGTTTTAACGCGTAAAACAGCATAAAAAGACGATTTTTTTTATTATTCGTTTTTATTAATATTGCTTTGAACGATTTCAACGATCCTGAAGTAGCGAAAATGCTTATTTTAGCAAAACAACACGTTTTGAAGGCTTTAATCTGCTGCGTTTAACGCGCAAACAGCATAAAACGACGAATTTTTATTATTCGTTTTTTATTTATTAATATTTGCGTCTATTTGAACGATTTCAACGATCTAAAATAGCGAAAATTAGCACATTTTTTTGGCAAAGGCGGCGCGTTTTGGCGAGCTTTAATCAGCGTTTAACGCGTAAAACAGCATAAAACGACGGGGAAATTTTTATTATTCGTTTTTTTTTTTATTTTATTGCGTCTATTTGAACAGTTTCAACGATCTACCGATAGCGAAAATGCTTATTTTAGCAAAACAGCGCGTTTTGAGCTTAATCTGCGTTTTAACGTAAAACAGCATAAAAACGACGAATTTTTTATTATTTCGTTTTTTTTTATTAATATTGCGTCTATTTGAACGATTTTAACGTCTAAAATGCTTGAAAATGCTTATTTTAGCAAAAGCAGCGTTTGAGCTTTTAATCTGCGTTTAACGCGTAAAACAACATAAAACGACGAAATTCTTATTATTCGTTTTTTGGTAATATTGCGTCTATTTGAACGATTTCAACGATCTAAAATGCTTGAAAATGCTTATTTTAGCAAAACAGCGTTTTGAGCTTTATTCTGCGTTTTAACGCGTAAACAACATAAAACGACGAAATTTTATTATTCGTTTTATTTTATTGCGTCTGTTGAACGATTTCAACGATCTAAAATAGCGAAAATGCTTATTTTAGCAGCAAAACAGCACGTTTGAGCTTTAATCTGCGTTTTAACGCGTAAAACAGCATACAAAACGACAATTTTTTATTGTTCGTTTTTATTATTGCTTCTATTTGAACGATTTCAACGATCTAAAATGCTTGAAAATGCTTATTTTAGCAAAACAGCACGTTTGAGCTTTAATCTGCGTTTAACGCGTAAAACAGCATAAAACGACGAAATTTTTTATTATTCGTTTTTTATTGTGCGTCTATTTGAACGTGATTTCAACGATCTAAAATGCTTGAAAATGCTTATTTTAGAAAAACAGCACGTTTTGAGCTTTAATCAGCGTTTAACGCGTAAAACAACATAAAAACGACGAAATTTTTATTATTATTCGTTTTTATTAATAATGCGTCTATTTGAACGATTTCAACGATCTAAAATGCTTGAAAATGCTTGATACAGCAAAAACAGCACGTTTGAGGCTTTAATCTGCGTTTAACGCGTAAACAGCATAAAAACGTGGGTACACATTATTCGTTTTTTATTAATATTGCTTCTATTTGAACGATTTCAACGATCTAAAATGCTTGAAAAGAAATGCTTATTTGAAAAACAGCACGTTTGAGCTTTAATCTGCACGTTTAACGCGTAAAACAGCATAAAACGACGAAATTTTTATTCGTTTTTATTAATATTGCGTCTATTTGAACAGAGATTTCAACGATCTAAATAGCGAAAATGCTTATTTTTAGCAAAACAGCACGTTTGAGCTTTAATCTGCGTTTAACGCGTAAAACAGCATAAACGACGAATTTTTTATTATTCGTTTTTTATTAATATTGCTTCTATTTGAACGATTTCAACGATCTAAATGCTTGAAAATGCTTATTTTAGCAAAACAGCGTTTGAAGGCTTTTAATCTGCGTTTAACGCGTAAAACAACATAAAAACGACAGATTTTTATTATTCGTTTTATTAATATTGCGTCTATTTGAACGATTTCAACGATCTAAAATGCTTGAAAATGCTTATTTTAGCAAAGTAGCACGTTTGAGCTTTAATCCTGCGTTTAACGCGTAAACAGCGAAACGACAGATTTTATTCGTTTTTATTAATATTGCGTCTATTTGAACAGTTTCAACGATCACAAATGCTCTTGAAAATGCTTATTTAGCAAAACAGGACGTTTTGAGCACATTCTGCGTTCAGCGGCGTAAACAGCATAAAACGACAATTTTTGTCATTTGTTATTAATATTGCGTCTATTTGAACGATTTCAGCGATCTAAAATGCGTAAATTGCTTATTTAGCAAAACAGCACGTTTGAGGCTTTTATTCTGCGTTTTAACGTAAAACAGCATAAAACGACGAATTTTTATTATTCGTTTTTATTAATATTGCGTCTATTTGAACAGTTTCAACGATCTAGATAGCGAAAATGCTTATTTAGCAAAACAGCACGTTTTGAGGCTTTAATCTGCGTTTAACGCGTAAAACAGCATATAAAACGACGGGTACGGTATTCGTTTTTTATGGCATATTTCAATAGCTATTTGAACGATTTCAACGATCTAAATGGCGAAAATGCTTATTTAGCAAAACAGCACGTTTGAGCTTTATTCTGCGTTATAACGTGTCAAGCAGCGCATAAAAACGACGGAATTTTATTATTCTCGTTTTTATTAATATTGCGCGTCTATTTGAACAGTTTCAACGATCTAAAATGCTTGAAAATGCTTATTTTATGAAACAGCGCACGTTTTGAAGAGGCTTTTTAATCTGCGTTTTAACGCGCGTAAAACAGCTTTATAAATGACATTTTATTATTCGTTTTTATTAATATTGCTTCTGTTAAACGATTTCAACGATCTAAAATGCTTGAAGAAAATGCTTATTTTAGCAAAACTGCACGTTGCAGCGGGCTTTAATCTGCGTTTAACGGCAACACATAAAAACGACGAAATTTTATTATTCGTTTTTTTTATTAATAGTAGCTATTTTAACGATTTCAACGATCTGATAGCGAAAATGCTTATTTTAGCAAAACAGCACATTTTGAGCTTTAATCTGCGTTTAACGCGTAAAAACAGCTTATAAAACGACGAATTTTTGTATTCGTTTTTTTTTTTATTAATATTACGTCTATGTGAACGATTTCAAGAATCTAAAATGCTTGAAAATGCTTATTTTAACAAAACAGCGTTTTGAGCTTTTAATCGAATTTTAACGCGTAAAACAGCATAAAATCGACGAAATTTTTATTATTCGTTTTTATTAATATTGCGTCCATTTGAACGATTTCAACGATCTAAAATATAGCGAAAATGCTTATTTTTTAGCAAAACAGCACGTTTTGAGCTTTAATCAGCGTTTTAACGCGTAAAACAGCATAAAATCGACAGGAATTTTTATTATTCGTTTTTATTAATATTGCGTCTATTTGAACGATTTCAACGATCTAAAATGCTTGAAAATGCTTATTTTAGCAAAACAGCACGTTTGAAGGCTTTAATATGCGTTTAACGCGTAAAATATCGCATAAAACGACGAATTTTTAATATTCGTTTTTTATTAATATTGCTTCTATTTGAACGATTTCAACGTCTAAAATGCTTGAAAATGCTTATTTTTGCAGCAAAACAGCACGTTTTGAGCTTTAATCGTTTTAACGCGTAAAACGCAACATAAAACGACGAATTTTTATTATTCCGTTTTTATTAATATTGCGTCTATTTGAACAGTTCAACGATCACAAAATGCTTGAAAATGCTTATTTTTAGCGAAACAGCACGTTTTGAGCTTTAATCTGCGTTTAACGCGTAAAACAGCATAAAAACGACGAATTTTATTATTCGTTTTTATTAATATTGCGTCTATTTGAACGATTTCAACGATCTAAAATCTTGCGAAAATGCTTATTTTAGCAAAACAGCACGTTTGAAGGCTTTAATCTGCGTTTAACGCGTAAAACAGCACATAAAACGACGGAATTTTTATTATTCGTTTTTATTAATATTGCGCGTCCTGTTGAACCAGCGATCTAAAATGCTTGAAAATGCTTATTTTAGCAACAAAACAGCACGTTTTGAGTTTAATCTGCGTTTTAACGCGTAAACCACCTACAAAACGACAATTTTTATTATTCCGTTTTTATTAATGTGCTATTTGAACGATTTCAGCGATCTAAAATGCTTGAAAATGCTTATTTTAGCAAAAACAGCAGCACGTTTTAAATCTGCGTTTTAACGCGCGTAAAACAACATAAAACGACGAAAATTTTTTATTATTCGTTTTTATTAATATTGCGCACGTCTATTTGAACGATTTTGGCGATCAAATGGCGAAAATGCTTATTTTAGCAATACACGGCGTTTTGAGCTTTAATCTGCGTTTTGGCGCGCGTAAAACAACATAAAACGACGAAGATTTTTATTATTCGTTTTTATTAATATTGCGTCTATTTGAACGTTTCAACGATCTAAAATGCTTGAAAAGTAGCATTTAGCAGCAAAACAGCGCGTTTGAGGCTTAAATTTTAACGCGTAAACAGCACATAAAACGACGAATTTTTATTCGTTTTATTAATGTGCTTCTATTTGAACGATTTCTAACGATAAAATGTGAAAATGCTTATTTTAGCAAACAGCACGTTTTTAGGAAGGCTTTATTCTGCGTTTTAACGCGTAAAACAGCATAAAACGACGAAATTTTTATTATTTGTTTTTATTAATATTGCGTATATTTGAACGCGATTTCAACGACCGCAAAATGCTTAAAATGCTTATTTTGAAACAGCGTTTGAGCTTTTGTCTGCGTTTAACGCGCGTAAAACAGCATAAAAATGACGAATTTTTATTATTCGTTTTTACCAATATTGCTTCTGTTAAACGATTTCAACGATCTAAAATGCTTAAAAATGCTTATTTTAGCAAAACGGCGTTTGAGCTTTGTCTGCGTTTTAACGCGTAAAACGGCATAAAACGACGATTTTTTTTATTATTCGTTTTTTTATTAATATTGCTTCTATTTGAACGATTTCAACGATCTAAAATGGCGAAAATGCTTATTTTAGCAAAACAGCACGTTTGAGCTTTAATCTGCGTTTTAGCGCGTAAAACGGCATAAAAGCTGACGAAGTTTTTATTATTCGTTTTTTACTATTAATATTTGCGTCTGTTGAACGATTTCAACGATCTAAAATGCTTGAAAATGCTTATTTTTAGCAAAACAGCACGTTTTGAGCTTTTAATCTGCGTTTTTAACGCGTAAAAACAACGCATAAAACGACGAATTTTTGTTATTCGTTTTTATTAATATTGCTTCTATTTAGCAGACAATTTCAACGTCAAATGCTTGAAAAGTAGCATTTATAAACAGCACGTTTGGTAATCTGCCGCGTTTAACGTAAAACAACATAAAACGACGAATTTTTTATTATTCGTTTTTATCAATATTGCGTCTATTTGAACGATTTCAACGATCTAAAATTAGCGAAAATGCTTATTTTAGCAAAACAGCACGTTTGAGCTTTAATCTGCGTTTTAACATGAAACAGCATAAAAACGACGAATTTTTTTATTATTCGTTTTTGCAATAATATTGCTTCTATTTGAACGATTTCAACGATCGCGAAAATGCTTATTTTAGCAAAGCAACGTTTGAGCTTTAATCTGCGCAGCAGCGTAAAAAACATAAAAACGACGGGGTACACCGTATTCGTTTTTATTAATATTGCTTCTATTTGAACGATTTCAACGATCTAAAATGTCTTGAAAATGTACTTATTTTAGCAAAACAGCACGTTTTAATTTTAATCTGCGTTTTAACGCGTAAAACAACATACAAAACGACAGATTTTTATTATTCGTTTTATTTATATTGCGCGTCCTGTTGAACGATTTCAACGATCTAAAATGCTTGAAGAAATGCTTATTTTAGCAGCAAACAGCGCGTTTGAAGGCTTTAATCAGCGTTTTAACGCGTAAAACAACATAAAACGACAGGAATTTATTGATGGTTTTTATTAATATTGCGTCTATTGAACGATTTCAACAATGATCAAATGCTTGAAAATGCTTATTTAGCAAAACAGCACGTTTTGAGCTTTAATCTGCGTTTTAACGCCTAAAACAGCATAAAACGACGAATTTTTTATTCGTTTTTATTAATATTTAACTTCTATTAGAACGATTTCAACGATCTAAAATGCTTGAAAATGCTTATTTTGTAAAACAGCACGTTTTGAAGGCTTTAATCAGCGTACAACGCATAAAACAACATAAAAACGACGAAATTTTGATGATATTCGTTTTTACGGTAATATTAACGCGTCCTGTTGAACGATTTCAACGATCTAAAATGCTTGAAAATGCTTATTTTAACAAAACAGCGTTTTGAAGGCTTTACAGCTGCGTTTAACGCGTAAAACGCTTATAAAACGACGAATTTTTATTATTCGTTTTTATTAATAATATTGCTTCTATTTGAACGATTTCAACGATCTAAAATCTTGAAAATGCTTATTTAGCAAAACAGCACGTTTTGAGCTTTAATCTGCGTTTAACGCGTAAACAACATAAAAAACGACAATTTTTATTATTCGTTTTTTATTAATATTGCTTCTATTTGAACGATTTCAACGATCTAAATCTTGAAAATGCTTGCCCAGCAAACAGCACGTTTTGAACATTCTGCGTTTAACGCGTAAAACAGCATAAAAACGACGAAATTTTTATTATTCGTTTTATTAATATTGCTTCTATTTGAACGATTTCAACGATCAAAATGCTTGAAAATGCTTATTTTAGCAAAACGCAACGCGTTTGAGCTGCGTTTTAACGCGTAAACAACATAAAACGACAGAAATTTTTATTATTCGTTTTTATTAATATTGCGTCTATTTGAACGATTTCAACGATCTAAATGTAGCGAAAATGCTTATTTTAGCAAAACAGCACGTTTTGAGCTTTTGTCTGCGTTTAACGCGTAAAACAGCATAAAACGACGGGAATTTTTATTATTCGTTTTTTTATTTTTTATTGCGTCTATTTGAACATTCAGCGATCTAAAATGCTTGAAAATGCTTATTTTAGCAAAACAGCGCGATTTTGAGCTTTAATAATCTGCGTTTTAACGCGTAAAACAACATAAAACGACGAATTTTATTATTCGTTTTTTATTAATAACTATTTGAACTATTTCAACGCGATCTAAAATGCTTGAAAATGCTTATTTTAATAGAAACAGCACGTTTGGCGCAATCTGCGTTTTAACGCGTAAAACCTTTATAAAACGACGAGGAATTTTTGTTATTCGTTTTTTATTAATATTGCTTCTATTTGAACGATTTCAACGATCTAAAATGCTTGAAAATGCTTATTTTAGCAAAACAGCACGTTTTGAGCTTTAATCTGCGTTTTAACGCGTAAAACAGCATAAAACGACAATTTTTATTATTCGTTTTTATTAATATTGCTTCTATTTGAACGATTTCAGCGATCTAAAATGCTTGAAAATGCTTATTTTAGCAAAACAGCACGTTTTGAGCTTTAATCTGCGTTTAACGTAAAACAGCATAAAACGCGAATTTATTATTCGTTTTTTATTAATATTGCGTCTATTTGAACGATTTCAACGATCTAAAATGTTGAAATGCTTATTTTAGCAAAACAGCACGTTTTGAGCTTTGTTCTGCGTTTTAAGCGTAAAACAGCAAAAAAACGACGAATTTTATTATTCGTTTTTATTTATTGCGTCTATTTGAACGATTTCAACGATCTAAAATGCTTGAAAATGCTTTTAGCAAAACAGCACGTTTTGAGCTTTAATCTGCGTTTTAAGCGTAAAGACACATAAAACGGATTTTTTATTTTCGTTTTTATTAATATGTTATTAAACGATTTCACGATCTAAAATGCTTGAAAATGCTTATTTTAGCAAAACAGCACGTTTTGAGTTTTAAATTCTGCGTTTTAACGCGTAAACAATAAAACGAATTTAATCTTTTTTATTAATTTGGTTTCTATTTGAACGATTTCAACGATCTAAAATGCTTGAAATGCTATTTAGCAAAACAGCACGTTTTGGTTTAATTGCTTTTTAAGGGAAACCCAAATAAAAGCTTTTTAAATTTTCTTTTTTAAAAGCTTTATTTAACTTTTTAACGTTAAAAAACTTAAAAGCTTTTTTTAAAAAACGGTTTATTAATTGCTTTTAAGGGTAAAACACTAAAAGCAAAAAATTTTTATTTTGAAAACGTTATTTAACGTTTAACAAAACAATAAAAAAAAGTTTTTTTAAAAAAGGGGTTTTTAAAGTTTTAAATTGGGTTTTTTTAACGCTAAAAAAAAAACCTTTTTTACAAAATTTTTTTAATTTAAACC